>NC_139582.1:22372517-22562517 GCF_946808225.1 Silurus aristotelis | reverse complement strand
TATTACAGTGGTTGAACTTAACAGAAGTAGATGTATAAACAAATATAACAAATGGTCAGAGAAAATAAATAAATGAAAATTACATTGATAATAATAATAATGAAAAAAACAAAAAAAAAAAAAAAAATAAATAAATATATATATATATATATATATATATATATATATATATATATATATATATATATATATATATATATATATATATATATATATATATATATATATATAATTTATTGTTCCACATGTAAAGACAGCGTCACAAAGGACCAAAATCTTCCCAAACAGGAATATCCACCGGGACCCCTGCTTTGTTCTTATTATGTAGTTTGCAAAGCAAACGTTCGTATGAAGCTGTCTTGGTCATTATGTTGACCCATTCTTTTAACTCTGGGGTTTCTGGAGTTTTCCAGTGTTTCAGGATGACTCTGGCCGTCACAGAGACCCCCACCATAATTACTGCAAACTCTCCCTTTGAAGTATTTGGCATCTGTTCCCTGTCTCCTGATAGACACAACCTTGGTAATAGCGGTATTGTTGTTCCAAGCCATTTGCTTAAAATATTTAAGGTTTATTGCCATAAAGGTTGAATAATTGGACATTCCCAGATACAATGAATAAAAGTACCTCTATCCTTTTGACATTTCCAACAAACATCATTACTTGTCAGACCCATTCTATTGAGTCTAAGAGGTGTCAAATAAAACCTATGTATGATTTTATACTGTGTAAATTGTCCTCTAGCCTCTCTTACATATTTGCCTGTGTTTGACAAAATTCTTTTCCACTCTTCGACCCCAATTACAATCCCAATGTCCTTTTCCCATATCGTCTTTAAATTAGTGCAGACATTGCTGAGCACCTGGTTGGTTGTCCTATAAAATACGGAGGCTTTTTGTTGGGGATGAGGAAGTGTTAGGAAGTCTAAGATATGGTTTCCGTCTGTGTGCTGAATTTTCGTGGAAACACAATTCCTAATTTGAAGATATTTCCAAAAGTGATCTTTCCCCTTTAAATTATACTTCTGTACAAGATTATTATAAGACATAAATACACCCTTTTTAAACAAATCTGACACAGTACACAAGCCGTTCATATGCCATTTCTTCCAATATATGGGTGATTTCCCAATACAAATAGTAGAATTATACCATAGGGAAGAGTATGGTTGTTTACATTGTGATAATTTATGCATCTTGTGAATCTTCGCCCAAACCTCTCTTGAGTGCTTCATGATAGGATTTGTAGTTGTGTCTAAGCACTGAGACAAGTGCTCGATAGGGTTGTATGGCCGTGACAAGGTTTTCTCAATAGTAACCCAGTCTAATTGAGCATTATTGTTCCAATGCTTGGCCAATTTGGCCATTTCAAAAGATATCTGATAGAGCCGAGGATCTGGTAATCCCAACCCTCCCTTATCACGGGATGCAGATAATTTGTTAAACTTTATCCTAGGCCTTTTCTCATTCCATAGAAAACGTTTAACCATTATATCATATTGGTTAAAGATCAGCTGTGGTATTGAAAGCGGCAGCATCATCAGCACATAGTTAATTTGAGGGGAGACCACCATCTTAATTATATTAACTTTTCCCCATAATGTTAGCTGAATTTTTCCCCATTTATCTAAGTTATTTTTTATGTTTTGTAGAAGTGGTGCCAGATTTAGGGTAGGAATCTCTTCCAACTCCCTACATATCTTTATACCCAAATATTTTATTTCTCTTGGGATCCATCTAAAGCCAAATTTAGTTACCATATTTGCGTTGCATATTCCGGATATAGGCGTAGCTTCCGACTTTGTCCAATTAATTTTATATCCAGACACTTTGGAATAGGATTGAACTGTCTCCATTAGGTGGGGTAAGGACTTATCTGGATCTTTTACCATGGCCAGTATGTCGTCGGCATATAGAAATAATTTGTGCTCTTTGTTGCCTCCCTGTACGCCTGAAATGTTTGCATTAGCCCTAACAGCAATTGCCAATGGTTCCAGTGTGATATTAAACAATAGTGGCGATAGCGGACACCCCTGTCTTGTCCCCCTAGTGAGGTCAAAAGATGGAGAAACTTTACCATTGGTGATCACGCATGCCTTAGGTGTCTTATATAATGTTTGAATCCACTTTATGAAGCAGGGCCCAAACCCAAAATTGGACAAAGTTGTAAATAGAAATTCCCATTGAACCCGATCGAACGCCTTCTCTGCGTCAAGTGAGAGGGCAACAATTGGGTCAGTCTTTTCTCTGTTTAGCCAAATTAGATGGAGTAACCTTCTCATGTTATCCGTTGAAGACCTGTTCATCATAAATCCAACTTGATCAGGGTTTATAATGTTGGATAATACCTTTTCTAAACGTAACGCAAGAATTTTGCTCAGGATCTTGCAGTCTACATTAATCAAACTTATTGGACGAAAATTTGAGGGTTCAGTTGGATCCCTATCTTTCTTAGGAATCACTGATATTAGAGCATCGTTAAAAGAAGAGGGAAGAAATCCAGTAGCATATGCCTCATTATATACTTCTTTTAAGGTGGGTGCAAGTAAGTCTATATACTGTTTATAATACTCAACCGGGAGCCCATCTAACCCTGCTGACTTTCCATTCCTCATAATAGATACAGCGTTTTTGACTTCAAGTTCTGTTATTGGGCCTTCTAGCATATTCATCTCCTCTGAGGACAATTTAGGCATTTTGAGTTTGGAGAAAAAACTATCCAATTCTTCTTGTTTAGGACTAATATCAGCTGTATATAAATCTTTGTAAAACTTCTGTAAAACATCATTTATCTCCTTAGTTGACGTTACTACACTGTTTCCTTTCTTAATAGCTGATATCAAATTACATGTATTTTTTTGCTTCAGCTGTCTAGCGAGCAATTTACCAGTTTTCTCCCCTTCCTCATAGAAAGTTGTTCCCAATCTGAATAAGGCATATTCCACCTTTTTATTATAAATTTCCTGGAGTTCAAATTTAAGTTTACAAATATCTTGATATAACTGATTTGAGAAACATTGGGATAATTGTTTATCATGATTCCTAATTTTGTTGTCTAATTCCTGTATTCTGTCCCGATCCTCCCTTTTCCTTTTAGAAGCATAACCTATCATCTTCCCTCTAACATATGCCTTAGATGCTTCCCATTCAGTTGCTCTCCTATCAGTACTACCAGTATTAATTTCGAAGAAAGACTGAAAATCTTCTTTTAACGATGAACTAAAGGCCTCATGAGACAACAGTGAGGTGTTTAATCTCCATCTGCTATTTCGCTCTTTGTCACAATTAATATCAATGCCTAACGTCACGGCAGCATGATCTGATAAGGCAATAGCATTTATTTTACAGTGTGTTACATGCATTGTCATTGTATTTGAGATCAAGAACATATCAATTCTGGAGTGGGATTTATGACAATGTGAATAAAAGGTGTATTCCCTCTCGCGTGGGTTTACAAGACGCCAAATATCCACTAATCCATTATCTTCACTCATCATATGAATTGCCGTTCTGTCTTTAGGATATGATTGGTCACTACATTTACTTTTATCTATAAAAGCATCCCACACTTGGTTAAAATCTCAGGCTAGTATTATTTGGCCATCCATTTCCCCTAAATTCTTATTTAATTCATAGAAAAAATGAGGATCCCCTATATTTGGAGCGTAGATGTTACATAACACCACAGCAGTACCATTTATCGTGGCCTGTATACACACCATTCTCCCTTCACCATCCCTGACCTCACCAGTCAGAGCAAAATTTAGCTTCTTATTCACTAGTATGGCGACCCCATTCCGCTTACTGGAAAAGGAGCTATGAAATAGATGTCCAGCCCACCCATACTTCAGTTTTAGAGCCTCCTCCCCTTTAAAGTGTGTTTCCTGAATAAATGCAATATCCACCTTATTATGTTTCAAATATGTCGTAACTTTGCCTCTTTTATAGGACTCCCACAGCCTTTTATGTTCCAAGACACACATATTATATGATTCCCCACCATAGTGCACTATGAAGTATCGACATCAGGAGAAAGGGTAAAGTAAAATTAAATTAAATTAATTCCAACCACAAAGGAACCCACTGTTGTATATTTATAGACCTTACTGCCTAGCAAATACAATAACACATTTTTAGTAGTAAACTTTGTCATGACCAAACCTTTTTTCATGAAAAATTTGAAAAAAACATAACGAACACCATTAAGTAACTTAAAATGCTCCCTTAAAACAGAACCTGGGAGCTCTGACCATTCCCTGGTCTCTAAACCAAAGCCTGAAAACAAACAAAAAAAAAATGTTGCAAATATAACACGCAACAACGAAAAATAACTCCTATTGGTCCGTGGGGTACCCCCCATGCAGCTCATAATGTCACTGTCCAGCTGCACGCTGCTCGGGCAGCATACCATAAAGCTCAAAACCCACTCGTGTTTAATTTCCACCCATGGTTGACTTTTATATAATCCTCATCGTCCAAACGCATCACTGTCTTATAAGGGCATACAGCGTACCTGTTTATGACCCATCATTGCGTAAGGTGCTGATGAAATGCTCCGCTTCCTCCGTGCTGGTGAAACTACAGTTTCTACCTTTCCAAGTAAATCTCAAGGTAGCAGGGAAAGCAAGCGTGTATCTCACGTTTAGCTGTTGAAGCGATTTCTTGGCAGGCAAAAAGGTCTTTCTTTTTTCAGCCAGCTCCTTCGTCATGTCGGGAAACACGGATAACTAAACATCCTCCCACTCGATTCCCCGGTGCTCCCACGCAGCTCGAAGTATCTTTTCCCGCGCTGACTGCCTCAAAAACATGATCAGCACCGGTCTCGGCGGTTGATCCTCACTCGGCATGGGAGCCAGTATTCGATGGGCTCTCTCAATTTCGAATTCGCCCTCCATGTCGATCCCCAGGCCTTCACTCAAAACTTTCTTTACACATCTCTGCAAGGTGCCGTTCGTTCCATACTTCTCTTTCAGCCCCACAAGTCTTACATTATTCCTCTTACTATGGTTTTCAAGCATTTGAACACGATCCCACAAAACGTTTATCTTCTTTTCTTTAGCATCTTTATCTGTCGCCAACCTCTCTGTCACATCCTCCATTTGTGAGATACGGCCCTCCGCTTCCTCCATTCGAACTTGCAGCCCGTTCACGGTATCTTTTAGCTCCGTCATCGTCTCTTTAATGGCGATTGTGTCTGCTGCAACTGCCTGAAGGGTCTTACTCATTTTAGTAACTTCAGCAAAAACTTTCTCTAGGCTCACTTTAGCGTCAGTCTGCTTTTCGGGCGGACTCGAAGCTGCCTTAGTGTCCGTTAAAGGTGGGGTCTGCCTGGTTGCCATGCGGTTTGCTTCTTTGAAATATTTGGATGTTGTAGTCATCGTGATACAATCAAAAACGTGATTAAGTTCTTAGCATCCGGATCATAAATGTTTTCAAATTATTTTTTTTAAAACAATGTCAACTACTTCGTCATAAATTATCAAATTATTACCGAGTGGGTAGGAGCTTATCTAGATAGCCGCCATCTCGCTTGAGGTACACACGTGACTCCACCGTTCAGAATGTTTCAAGCTTATGATGAAGCAGAGAATTACGTAGACGAGGACGAGGTCATATTTACGCAATTGCACGATGTTTTACGAGATGACAGCGAAAGGTATGTTCTCCCTCCACATCACTGGTGTGCAGCCCACACATGTCTTTTGCTCTAATATAACTTATTTCTTAATGGCAATTATCTATATTACACCTGTTACACCTGTAAGGCGTGAAAGAGATACAAGTAACGCAAAAGTAACGCAAAAGTAATATAACGCGTTACTTTCCATAAAAAGTAACTAAGTAACGTAATTAGTTACTTTTTTGGGGAGTAACTCAATATTGTAACGCATTACTTTTAAAAGTAACGTTGCCCAACACTATATATATATATATATATATATATATATATATATATACAGTGAGGAAAATAAGTATTTGAACACCCTGCTATTTTGCAAGTTCTCCCACTTAGAAATCATGGAGGGGTCTGAAATTGTCATCGTAGGTGCATGTCCACTGTGAGAGACATAATCTAAAAAAAAAAAATTCTGAAATCACAATGTATGATTTTTTTAACTATTTATTTGTATGATACAGCTGCAAATAAGTATTTGAACACCTGAGAAAGTCAATGTTAATATTTGGTACAGTAGCCTTTGTTTGCAATTACAGAGGTCAAACGTTTCCTGTAGTTTTTCACCAGGTTTGCACACACTGCAGGAGGGATTTTGGTCCACTCCTCCACACAGATCTTCTCTAGATCAGTCAGGTTTCTGGCCTGTTGCTGAGAAACATGGAGTTTGAGCTCCCTCCAAAGATTCTCTATTGGGTTTAGGTCTGGAGACTGGCTAAGCCACGCCAGAACCTTGATATGCTTCTCACAGAGCCACTCCTTGGTTATCCTGGCTGTGTGCTTCGGGTCATTGTCATGTTGGAAGACCCAGCCTCGACCCATCTTCAATGCTCTAACTGAGGGAAGGAGGTTGTTCCCAAAAATCTCGCTATACATGGCTCCGGTCATCCTCTCCTTAATACAGTGCAGTCGCCCTGTCCAATGTGCAGAAAAACACCCCCAAAGCATGATGCTACCACCCCCATGCTTCACAGTAGGGATGGTGTTCTTGGGATGGTACTCATCATTTTTCTTCCTCCAAACACGTTTAGTGGAATTATGACCCAAAAGTTCTATTTTGGTCTCATCTGACCACATGACTTTCTCCAATGACTCCTCTGGATCATCCAAATGGTCATTGGCAAACTTAAGACGTGCCTGGACATGTGCTGGTTTAAGCAGGGGAACCTTTCGTGCCATGCATGATTTCAAACCATGACGTCTTAGTGTATTACCAACAGTAACCTTGGAAACGGTGGTCCCAGCTCTTTTCAGGTCATTGACCAGCTCCTCCCATGTAGTTCTGGGCTGATTTCTCACCTTCCTTAGGATCATTGAGACCCCACGAGGTGAGATCTTGCATGGAGCCCCAGTCCGGGGGAGATTGACAGTCATGTTTAGATTCTTCCATTTTCTAATGATTGCTCCAACAGTGGACCTTTTTTCACCAAGCTGCTTGGCAATTTCCCCGTAGCCCATTCCAGCCTTGTGGGGGTGTACAATTTTGTCTCTAGTGTCTTTGGACAGCTCTTTGGTCTTGGCCATGTTGGTAGTTGGATTCCTTCTGATTGTATGGGGTGGACAGGTGTCTTTATGCAGCTAACGACCTCAAACAGGTGCATCTAATTTAGGATAATAAATGTAGTGGAGGCAGACTAACAGGTCTTTGAGGGTCAGAATTCTAGCTGATAGACAGGTGTTCAAATACTTATTTGCAGCTGTATCATACAAATAAATAGTTTCAAAATCATATATTGTGATTTCTGGATTTTTTTTTTTAGATTATGTCTCTCACAGTGGACATGCACCTACGATGACAATTTCAGACCCCTCCATGATTTCTAAGTGGGAGAACTTGCAAAATAGCAGGGTGTTCAAATACTTATTTTCCTCACTGTATATATATATATATATATATATATATATATATATATATATATATATATATATATATATATATATATATATATATATATATATGTATATATGTGGCAAGTGTAGCCACACTAGATTATTGAAGTTACGATTGATCAGTGGTAATAAGGTGTTTTTTTCTTTTGTTTTTTTTTTAATTCATTTTGAAATTTGTATTAGTGATGCACGGTCATGTGGTCACAGGCATAATATGAAGTGCTGTCATGCAAGCTTTGTCATGTGTAAGTGCGAAGGTAGAGCTGAGGTAATTTCCATGCGCCCTCTCTTTTTTGCAGAATGTGATAGCAATGAGAGGCATGGCTAGACCAGAGATTCTCCAATAATTGTCTGATGGTGTCTGTTGTTTCAATACAGTGATGAGAGTGATGAGAGAACTTAGAAGCTGGAAGTAAATCATATGATGATTGTATTAACGTGTGGAGTCTCTTTTACTTAAAAACACAACCCTAAATATATATATATATATATATATATATATATATATATATATATATATATATATATATATATATATATATATATATATATAAATATATATATATATATATATATATATATATATACAGTGGGTACGGAAAGTATTCAGACCCCCTTAAATTTTTCACTCTTTCTTATATTGCAGCCATTTGCTAAAATCATTTAGGTTCATTCTTCTTCCTCATGAATGTACACATAGCACCCCATACTGACAGAAAAACACAGAATTGTTGACATTGTTGCAGATTTATAAAAAAAAAACAAAACTGAAATATCACATGGTCCTAAGTATTCAGACCCTTTGCTCAGTATTTGGTAGAAGCCCCCTTTTGATCTAATACAGCCAGGAGTCTTTTTGGGAAAGATGCAACAAGTCTTTCACACCTGGATTTGGGGATCCTCTGCCATTCCTCTGTTGTGTATTCCGTCGTCTTGATGGAGTGTAGCTGTCGGTTGGAAGGAATCTCCGTAGACGCAGTTATTTCGTGTAAATAATGATTTTTATTCAGCACAGAAATATAGCATCTTTACAGGCCTTCCGGTCAAGCCTGGAGTCAGCACGCTCTGATTCAAAGTCTGACTCCCGATCCATGGCTGCACACTCATTATATATTCTGATCATTCTCTGGGTCCGCCTCTTAATGTATAACAGATGTATATGAGCCTACTGTGCAATAATGTTTATCTTAAAGAGAAAACCTGTCTTTGTCCAGATTTAATATATCTCAAATGTACCAGCGCTCACTTTCCCAGACCATTCATCTTAACATACAGTGAGAACGGGTCAGAGGTCTTTTCCCAAGAGGACATGCATCCTGGATCATATTCTATACTTCGGCTTATACTGATTTAAGGACGACCACCCGTCTCATTTTCCCAGTCACGGCTCATAAGATAAGCACTATGGGCCTTTCATACATTTGGCTTAAAGGAAAACATCTGGCCAGATGGTTCAGTAATTAACTTTGGCCTTTCCAGGACTATCACCATTTGTAGAATTATATGAGTTAAGGCTTTTAGATATTACACATTTAAGATACTATACGTTTAAGACACTACATATTTCCCCCCTTCGGGGGATCAATAATCCCACGATAAACAAAAAAATATAGCATACATGTTCATCATTGGTTACAGAAATAGTAATAATACATTCTGTCACAGAACCTTAACAATATAATGAATTTATGGAGTGTGAGAGAGAAAAAACCTGTCAGGCAGCCGTTTCTCCTTAGATATCCTTCAAACAATCAAGACAGGAAAACCGCTCTCACGGCCCCTCTGCCCCAGGTGGCCACAAATTGTACTCCAGCCCAATCAAGATTTTAACAAGAAGTAATACATATGCATTGGTTATGTATCAGAAGAAACTTAAAAACTATCATCACTTACTATGATTACTACTAGTATAAACATTTTCTATCAATGTCACTGGATATACTGTAACACATAAAATCCTATAATAAACATATATATGTGTATGGGGAAAATGTCCATCCGCGGCTGCGTTGATTCTCAGTATGGGGTCGCCGATGTGTAGAATCACAGCATTCCTTGTTCCGAGCCTTCAAATCTCCCCCAATATTGTTTCCTTGGAGAGAAGAAAAGAAAAAAAACAACCAGTATAGTCTTCTCAGGCAACAAATGAATCATATCACATTCCATTCCCCCCTTTCACCCAAACACAGTACAGGGGGAAACTATTAAAAAGTAAGCCTATAGCCAAATAACATGAAGAATCACAATAAGAACTAATATCAAAACGGATACTTCTCCATCAGTTCACCATCTAATTCCATTCCAAGTTCATCTGCTGCTCGCAGCAGCGCCATCTGGGTACCGTCCCCAGGCATCACAACTCCAACCCATCGCAATATCATTGCTTTCGCAAAGGTCAGCAACAGCGTGCAAAAGCAAAACATCACACACAACGATACGACAACTGCCATAAAAATCTGTACTAGGACTGCACCTAACGGACCTAATTTATCTTGCAGCCAAGAATTAGCAGACCATCCGGCTCCTTCAGCTGGACCGAAGGCATCTCGTATGTTTCGCAATGCCTATATAACACTAGTCATATTATCAGAAGAATTGGGGATCAAGGTGTAACATGCGTCACCAGTTAAGTTCAAAGCCACACATAGGCCACCTTGCTTGGCCAATATATAATCTAACGCCATGTCATGCTTTAGCAGGGTCAATCTGTGACTTCTTTGAGTATTAGACAGAAAATCAAATCCCCTTATTGTCTCATTGGCGAAACCCTGTAATGTATAAGTGATGTTATCAATATGATCAGCTAAAAATGTCACACCATACCATGGGAACAGTCCTATACCCCACTTTTCTCCTAGGCTTATTCTCCAATGGTATGACTCCAAATTATGGAACTGTGCCAATGCTCTTTTCCTCCTATTAGCAGAAACAACATTTGACTGATTTGTATCAGGACCGTCTCCCTTCTGTACTGTAAAAACCTCATATGGGAGCTTCAGTTTTGCCATGTAACAGCATCCTATCCATCCATAAGGCAGAAATATATATATATGCCTTATCACCACAAACCCACCAAATTTCCTATTGTCACATTTCCAGGCAAATCTTGATTCCTTACCATCAAAGTTTTACTATATTTCTGATGTGGCGCACAAAACTTTACTTCATACAACTTACTAATATTTTTATTATCATGTTGGCCCAAATTCATCAAATAGCTGTCACAATCAGATACTCCCATAAACATCCCCGAACCAGTAAACGTTTCATTTGAACAGAAACAACCAGCAGCTTTAACAGGTGTCACTTCCATCGGCTCAGGGACTGCTGTTAATATATTTTCATGTTGATCCAGTAGATTCACATAAGGTAATTCTTTCAACCATGAACAATCATATTTAGGCCTGAACAGACTACTTGACAAAGCCATTATTATATCCGTCGATGCCTGCTGCTGAAACAACAACCATGATAATGCAAAGGACTGACACCTAATAGTTAGTGGTTCTGGCACTGTTTTTAAAATTGAAGGCCATGTGCCTGGTGATGAAACTTTCACCACACATGGACAATTCAAATTTCTAACTGATCTAACAGAATGAGTTATCTGCTGGAACCATAAGTTCCTACTTGCCCAGGGGTCAGCAATCTGTAACACCGATGAATCGAAACCATATGCTTTCCAGTCACTGTCTCTCTTTTGCAAAATACGAACTTGAGTAGAATTAAAATAGTCACTCATTGTATCTGATATATTTTCCTGAGTTATCTCAGCTGAGGCTACAACATGCTCATCCCACATCTGTCTCTTCACTACCATTTACTGTAGGCTTTGTTTTTAACATGGGTTCCTGAGTCATATTTAACACTTCTGTCGACTCTAATGTCACTATGTCCTGCGCCTGTGTTACGTTTACAAACTTCACAGGCATCAAAGGTATTGGCACTATTGTATCATTATACTCTTTTACAATTGTAGATAAAGTAGGAGTAGTCTGGGTTAATGTAATAACACTCGTAGTTGTATCCAGAGCTGTAGTGACAAGCTTTATCTGTGACAAAGTAGTAGTCTGGGTTGATGTATCAACACTCTTAGTTGTACCCAGCACTACTGTAACAAGCTCCGTTTGAGAATTATTCGTTCTCGGAGTAGTCATTGCATTAGATTGATCTTGAACCTTTGTAATATCCGCGACATTCCTACTAGGTTCCAAACCTTTTATCACAAGTGTCACTTTACGCGTTACATAATCATCCTCCCAATAGTTAAGAATTGGCACAAATTTAAATGCTGGTTCTAAATAAGTACACACATATTCACCTTCATCTTCCCATGTAGCATTACGCAAAACTAGTGAACAATCCGTCTGCATCTTCACCAACTTCATGTCATTGTACAAAAAATATTTTCTTTGATCGCGAGGCACACTTTCAAATTCAGGTCCTGTCAACAACACATCTTCACCACGATTATTCCTCCACTTAGGAGGATTAGTACTACCAACATTCCATCTTCCACATTGACAAGGAAGAACAACCGCTTTCCCTAACTTAGCTCTGATAACAACCTTCGGAGGAGAGGGTGTTGTAGCGATCTGCTGAGGAACTATAGCCACATGGGCTCTAGTTCTCGTATCGTTTTGGTCTAACCCTTCTCCGAGCCGGTCTCGGACTCCTTCTGTCAGCTGTCTCTCTTGATTCTCCTGCAGTTGAGTTACAGTCCTTCTTAACCTGTGACGCATTTCTCTCCACCGCCACAGGCTCTGCTGATTCGGGAACCTGCTGGAAATCAATGTCCCCAAATGTTCTTTCCTGTCCGTTAACTGTACTGTCATTTCTGACATCATCAAAAGCGTACACATCATCATCACCATTGCCCATATCACGGACAATCTCCCCTTCTGGGATTTGACTCTGGTTATTGTCATGCATCTCTTCTCCTGCTGCATGCTCACCCATACCTTCTTCCAATTCTCTTGAACCTTTAACATCCTGACTCTGGGAACACGTTATCTCCTCTTTTGGTGCTTTAACACAATGTGATAAATGATACCACGTTGGAGACCCTTTGACCTGGACCGCTGTTCCGGTACTGCGGACCACTTCAAATGGCCTTCCCGACGTTCGTTATACCACTTTCTTCTAAACACTTTCACAAACACCTTGTCTCCGGGTTGCACTGTGGTGCTCTTTTGCTCATCAAATTTCTGCTGCGCCTCGTCTTTCCTCTGCCTGTCAAAAACATATGTGGATATCTTTTTATGTAAGCTGACCATATATGTTACATAAGTTCGCATTTCGTCTTCCAAAAGTGCTAGACTTGGACCTTTCCCACTGGTACGCAAACAAGGAGTCGGCATCCGTCTTTCCGTTAGCAACTCATGAGGTGTCATATGCAAATCACGCAGCTCACTTGATCGACACGCCATCAGTGCCAACGGAAGCGCTGCTACCCAATTTAAACCCGTATGCTGACAGATCTCAACAATGCGATTCTTTAAAACACCATTCATTCTTTCGCACATTCCTTGACTTTGTGGGTGGTACACTGCTCCAAGACGCTGTTTAATTCCCAACTTTTGTAAGATTAATTTGACTGTTTTATCCACAAATTCTTTACCGTTATCTGAGGATATTCGATCCGGAAGTCCCCACCTGCTTATAACCTCTCTACACAAAAACTTGTTCGCATACCACAACTACAGGAGTAATTATTTTTGACATTATGACAACTTTCTGTATTCTTGTATGCATAAATTGATACCAACTACCAAATTAAAGATTACTTAAATTTAACTTCAACAAAAACCCACAAACAAATTGTAAAACGCGCATCAACAACCCTTGAGCGAGTACAAATCAAATGATTATCTAGTTAAACACCATGACTGGTCAGTCCGTTGCCAAGTATCCTTTAAACTGCATAACACAAAGGTCAAACACAAAATGTAATTCACTGCGTTACTTCTCAAGCTGAGAGATCAAACGGCACAGTAAAAATATATATTTGGATACGCACACACATGTTCAAATACAAGTCCAAGCATTTAAAAACTTTATTTATTTATTTATTTATTTATTTATTTATTTATTTATTTATTTATTTATTTATTTATTTTTGATAAAACAGCACTGGCCTTAATCAACCAGAAGCCATGCGCTGACCATGTTGTTTCGTCAGCATGCTTCAATCCGTGTGACGTTCTGAGCAACTGTCTCACACACCAAAGATTCAACAAGAGAGGCAGACAGGACCTTAGATCCTTTTTTAGTTCTCTACAGATAACAGCTCATACTTTACACACACAACGTCCATCAGCATTCAGGATTTTATACTCTACAGATTGCTTATCTCCTTTTAACCTCTAAACATCATTATTGCTTAAACTTTAATTTATTTTACTTTAATAATCACCCCAACTTTTCATCAATCAGTATTACTCACAAACAATACATATACATATACAATAATCACTTTATTATAATAGTTGATCATACACGCACACACTCACCACCCTCATTAATTTCTCTACTTGAATATGTCCTTTTTTTTTTTTTTTGGGAATTATATTATTCATTCATGGCAGGGGAGTGTTTTTTTCTCACTGTAGGGATATCTTTATTCATTCAGTATTAAGGGGCTTTGACTTCGTATTTAGGTCCTCTTTAGAGGCTCATAAAGTTTATTTGGCCATAAAATATTTTCCCAAAAAGGCTCATTGTTTTTATCTTGTCTTTTGTTATTTAACAGAAAAAGGTCTTCCGAAGGAAGCTCATAAGTTTTAACAGATTCAGTCCTTTCATGTAATGAGGCTCATTGTTTTATTCTTAATAGAAGACAAATATTATCCTTATAGTTACTAAAAACTAACCCTTGTTTTCCACCTTAACTCTCCTATGTATTTATTCATATATATATATATATATATATATATATATATATATATATATATATATATATATATATATATATATATATATATATATATATCACACATCTCAGCACATACTGCAATCAGTCACGCACACAAAAAATTTTCCAGAGAGTGAGAGAGAGAGAGAGAGAAAGGGAGGGGGTCCCGCCCGCCTGCAGCGGAGCGCAGACCCTCACACGCAGAGAGACAAAAAGCAGAGGAAGAGGGGGGGGGGGGGGGTTTTCGCCCACAGCGGAGAAAGAGGGACTTCACTCGCAGCTGAGCGCACACGCGCAAACACAAACACACACTTAGTTTCTTCACTTCTCTCTTTATTCCTGTTCCTTTTTTTTCTCTTGAACTTTTTACTTCACTTCTTTTCTATTGTAATTCAACGTTTAATTTTCCTTAAAGCATTATTACAGTCAAATCCCCCCTTTTGCGCTGCCCAGCAGTGCAAAAATTTTAGAACGGAGAGCCACCCAAACCGACAATCACAACACAACACTCAACAACCCAATAACCCACACACACAGGCCTTTAACGGTGCTACCCAACAGCAGATAAACGGAACCCCAAACGCTCACTGTTTCAGCTGGCCGGACAGATCAGGGAGCAGTCGTCGGAGCAGAACCCGCGAAGCTGAGAAGGCCGCAAACCGCCCAGGATTCGTGACGCCAGGAAATGTTGTGTATTCCGTCGTCTTGATGGAGTGTAGCTGTCGGTTGGAAGGAATCTCCGTAGACGCAGTTATTTCGTGTAAATAATGATTTTTATTCAGCACAGAAATATAGCATCTTTACAGGCCTTCCGGTCAAGCCTGGAGTCAGCACGCTCTGATTCAAAGTCTGACTCCCGATCCATGGCTGCACACTCATTATATATTCTGATCATTCTCTGGGTCCACCTCTTAATGTATAACAGATGTATATGAGCCTACTGTGCAATAATGTTTATCTTAAAGAGAAAACCTGTCTTTGTCCAGATTTAATATATCTCAAATGTACCAGCGCTCACTTTCCCAGACCATTCATCTTAACATACAGTGAGAACGGGTCAGAGGTCTTTTCCCAAGAGGACATGCATCCTGGATCATATTCTATACTTCGGCTTATACTGATTTAAGGACGACCACCCGTCTCATTTTCCCAGTCACGGCTCATAAGATAAGCACTATGGGCCTTTCATACATTTGGCTTAAAGGAAAACATCTGGCCAGATGGTTCAGTAATTAACTTTGGCCTTTCCAGGACTATCACCATTTGTAGAATTATATGAGTTAAGGCTTTTAGATATTTCACATTTAAGATACTATACGTTTAAGACACTACACTACACCTCCTTGCAGGTCCTCTCCAGTTCTGTCAGGTTGGATGGTAAACGTTGGTGGACAGCCATTTTTAGGTCTCTCCAGAGATGCTCAATTGGGTTTAAGTCAGGGCTCTGGCTGGGCCATTCAAGAACAGTCACGGAGTTGTTGTGAAGCCACTCCTTCGTTATTTTAGCTGTGTGCTTAGGGTCATTGTCTTGTTGGAAGGTAAACCTTCGGCCCAGTCTGAGGTCCAGAGCACTCTGGAGAAGGTTTTTGTCCAGGATATCCCTGTACTTGGCCGCATTCATCTTTCCCTCAATTGCAACCAGTCATCCTGTCCCTGCAGCTGAAAAACACCCCCACAGCATGATGCTGCCACCACCATGCTTCACTGTTGGGACTGTATTGGACAGGTGATGAGCAGTGCCTGGTTTTCTCCACACATACCGCTTAGAATTAAGGCCAAAAAGTTCTATTTTGGTCTCATCAGACCAGAGAATCTTATTTCTCACCATCGTGGAGTCCTTCAGGTGTTTTTTAGCAAACTCCATGCGGGCTTTCATGTGTCTAACACTGAGTAGAGGCTTTCGTCGGGCCACTCTGCCATAAAGCCCCGACTGGTGAAGGGCTGCAGTGATGGTTGACTTTCTACAACTTTCTCCCATCTCCTGACTGCATCTCTGGAGCTCAGCCACAGTGATCTTTGGGTTGTTCTTTACCTCTCTCACCAAGGCTCTTCTCCCCCGATAGCTCAGTTTGGCCGGACGGCCAGCTCTAGGCAGGGTTCTGGTCGTCCCAAAAGTCTTCCATTTGAGGATTATGGAGGCCACTGTGCTCTTAGGAACCTTAAGTGCAGCAGAAATCTTTTTGTAACCTTGGCCAGATCTGTGCCTTGCCACAATTCTGTCTCTGAGCTCTTCAGGCAGTTCCTTTGACCTCATGATTCTCATTTGCTCTGACATGCATTGTGATCTGGAAGGTCTTATATAGACAGGTGTGTGGCTTTCCTAATCAAGTCCAATCAGTATAATCAAACACAGCTGGACTCAAATGAAGGTGTAGAACCATCTCAAGGATGATCAGAAGAAATGGAAAGCACCTGAGTTAAATATATGAGTGTCACAGCAAAGGGTCTGAATACTTAGGACCATGTGATATTTCAGTTTTTCTTTTTTAATAAATCTGCAACAATGTCAACAATTCTGTGTTTTTCTGTCAATATGGGGAGCTGTGTGTACATTCATGAGGAAGAAGAATGAACTTGAATGATTTTAGCAAATGGCTGCAATATAACAAAGAGTGAAATATTTTAGGGGGTCTGAATACGTTCCGTACCCACTGTATATATATATATAGTGAGGAAAATAAGTATTTGAACACCCTGCTATGTTGCAAGTTCTCCCACTTAGAAATCATGGAGGGGTCTGAAATTGTCATCGTAGGTGCATGTCCACTGTGAGAGACATAATTTAAAAAAAAAAAAATCCAGAAATCACAATATATGATTTTTAGACTATTTATTTGTATGATACAGCTGCAAATAAGTATTTGAACACCTGTCTATCAGCTAGAATTCTGACCCTCAAAGACCTGTTAGTCTGCCTTTAAAATGTCCACCTCCACTACATTTATTATCCTAAATTAGATGCACCTGTTTGAGGTCGTTAGCTGCATAAAGACACAAAGAATCCAACTACTAACATGGCCAAGACCAAAGAGCTGTCCAAAGACACTAGAGACAAAATTGTACACCTCCACAAGGCTGGAAAGGGCTACGGGGAAATTGCCAAGCAGCTTGGTGAAAAAAGGTCCACTGTTGGAGCAATCATTAGAAAATGGAAGAAGCTAAACATGACTGTCAATCTCCCTCGGACTGGGACTCCATGAAAGATCTCACCTCGTGGGGTCTCAATTATCCTAAGGAAGGTGGAAATTAGCCCAGAACTACACAGGAGGAGTTGGTCAATGACCTGAAAAGAGCTGAGACCACCGTTTCAAAGGTTACTGTTGGTAATACACTAAGACGTCATGGTTTGAAATCATGCATGGCACGGAAGGTTCCCCTGCTTAAACCAGCACATGTCCAGGCACGTCTTAAGTTTGCCAATGACCATTTGGATGATCCAGAGGAGTCATGGGAGAAAGTCATGTGGTCAGATGAGACCAAAATAGAACTTTTGGGTCATAGTTCCACTAAACGTGTTTGAAGGAAGAAGAATGATGAGTACCATCCCAAGAACACCATCCCTACTGTGAAGCATGGGGGTGGTAGCATCATGCTTTGGGGGTGTTTTTCTGCACATGGGACAGGGCGACTGCACTGTATTAAGGAGAGGATGACCGGGGCCATGTATTGCGAGATTTTGGGGAACAACCTCCTTCCCTCAGTTAGAGCATTGAAGATGGGTCGAGGCTGGGTCTTCCAACATGACAATGACCCGAAGCACACAGCCAGGATAACCAAGGAGTGGCTCTGTAAGAAGCATATCAAGGTTATGGCGTGGCCTAGCCAGTCTCCAGACCTAAACCCAATAAAGAATCTTTGGAGGGAGCTCAAACTCCGTGTTTCTCAGCGACAGGCCAGAAACCTGACTGATCTAGAGAAGATCTGTGTGGAGGAGTGGGCCAAAATCCCTCCTGCAGTGTGTGCAAACCTGGTGAAAAACTACAGGAAACGTTTGACCTCTGTAATTGCAAACAAAGGCTACTGTACCAAATATTAACATTGACTTTTTCAGGTGTTCAAATACTTATTTGCAGCTGTATCATACAGATAAATATTTAAAAAAATCATACATTGTGATTTCTGGATTTTTTTTTTAGATTATGTTTCTCACAGTGGACATGCACCTACGATGACAATTTCAGACCCTTCCATGATTTCTAAGTGGGAGAACTTGCAAAATAGCAAGGTGTTCAAATACTTATTTTCCTCTTTGTATATATATATATATATATATATATATATATATATATATATATATATATATATATATATATATATATATATACACACACACATACAGGTGCGTCTCAATAAATTAATTTATTTCAGTTATTAAACCCAAATTGTGAAACTTGTGTATTAAATATATTAAATGCACAAAATGTTTATATGAGACAAAATCTCAGACTAGGATTTAAACTGCAAAGACCAACCTGTTATTCCTAGTTATTCCAACAGTAAGACTCAACTAAATCACTGTGTTTGGGTGCTGTTAATCTATGTACATGTGCTCTTCAAGCTAATGATGAGAAAAACTGTTTTATACAGTACTACCATTCAGTACGGGTGTTTGCTGGTCAGGATCCTAAATGTGTGTGGGTAGGCTGGGTCACACCTGATTACCATTACTACAGCAACTCCTTTAATCTAAACAAGAACCGATTCGTGACAATTACACTAGGAGACGAGCGAGGTCGTGTCCATGAAAGGTACTGAACATTCTTTAACTACTTCCTTGAATTTGGTCAATGCGAGCTACATACTTTGTTGTGACTGTTATGCTAGTCAGCAAAACAAAACCTTCTTTTGTAGTGTTAGAAGGAGTAACTGCTACATGGTGTGGGGAGGTGATGCCATAAGTTCCAGCCATTCCTCCAACAGAAGTAATGTGGATTTGGAGATTGGGTGCCTCATTGATTTGGCTACAGGCTTAGTGGCATTTACTGTCAATGGCAAAGAGCTTCCAATCTCATATCAGGTACTGTTATTTATTATGGTGAGCTTTTTCGATTGCACATTTTCAGTAAATGTAACAGATGTTAAGTTATAGCATTCTAGTGCTGTTTGTACCTTTTTGTCTTCTTCTAGTTTTGTTTTATACAGTAGAATTACTAGACTGTTATGTGTATGTGGCAAAATAAAGGCTTCTTCAATATCTAATCTATTCCTGTCATGATGAATGGAAATATTATTTTCTTGCTTTAGATGGACACAAGCTATAATTGAACAAGAAAATATACCCCAGTTATTATTGTAGTTTTTACATACTAGTAAATATATTTTGCATCTCCATTATTCACTAATAATTTCAGTTCTGATATTCTTTATGATCTTAATTTCAGGAACTCAACGGATTGGGAACGCTTCCGCATTGTCCATGCTCTGAATCACGTGTGTAATCAGTCAAATGCCGGAGGTTGCTCTTCTTTCTGGACCTGCACACTGAGGTGTCCAGGTTCTGGGCTAAGCCGTTTTAGGCCCACCTCTTCAGCCCTAGAGTATCCCTATACCCTATTATCGTCTGACTAAAAGAGTGAATTTACAGGTCAGTGCCCCGGGTTAAAGAGACGCTGGCCAGCGATGTTAGTCTCCGGTCTCTCCACTAAGGTGGAGACATTCTTTAATCCAAAGATCACTCCATGAGAAGGTTGTTCAGCATGAGATGGCATCTGTTCATGGCATTGTGTGATCTGCACCAATTGGATCCAGTAAACTGCCTGTTTGGCCCAGTGCTGGAATTTCTTCAGGAACAGTTCGACAAAGGGTTGGCTCCTTCTACCCAAAAAGTCTACGTGTCCGCCATTGCGTTGTAACATGCCCCCCAGTCGCTGGGTAGAAACCTGTTGGTGACTAGTTTTCTCCACAGTACCCGGAGGCTAAGGGCTCCAGCACGACTTAGAGTTCCTGTGTTGGACTTGGCCTTCGTTTTGGAGGCCCTATTGGAGCCTAACTTCAAGCCGTTGAGGTGCCTTGGGGGTTCCTCACAGTCAAGACAAGAGAGTGGGGGATCTTCAGGCCCTCTCTGTGGCCCCCTCCTTCTTGGAGTTTACTCCAGGCATGGCCAGTGCCTTTCTTTACCCGAGATTAGGGTATGTTTCCAAGGTACCCTCGGTCGTCCCATGAACTGTTATGCTCCAGGCATTCTTTCATACTCCTTTCCAGGCCCCACACAAGAAAAAGCTTAACCAACTGTGTAAGCACTGGACATATATACATTCACAGAACAAATCTGTGGAGGAAGTCAGAGTAGCTGTTTGTATGCCCTCCTAGGCGAGGTCTCCCTGCGAACAAGCAGACGCTTAGTAGATGGATTGTGAATGCTATTTCATCATTCTATGAGTCATCTGGTCACCCCCGCTCCCTTTCGGATCATAGTGCACTCGACCCGGAATGCTTCTAAGGCTTGGTCCTCTGGAGTTTCTCTTCAAGACATTTGCAATGCTGCAGGCTGATTTTATAACCTCAACGTCAGTGCCACTCCAGGCCCCTCTGTCCTTCGACCTAGCTGTGCTCTTCCACACTAGGCAGGGACTGTCTATCTATCTTCAAACGACAGTTGAAGACCTTAGCACTTTCCAAGTTTGCTTTGTGGAATTCATGAGTTATATTTTTATTAAGTTTGTAATCTAGCGTACCAGTGTAGATTTATTCATTGCTAGAGACTCAAAGCACTTTTAAATGTCGCTCTGGACAAGGGCGTCTGCTAAATGCCACAAATGTAAATGGACTGGTCAGTCTGCCGTTATTGGACACACGTTCCCAAAGCGTTGTTGACGCAGCTCAAATGGGGAATGTCTCCAGGTTACGTATGTAACCATGGTTCCCCAAGGGAACGAGACGCTGCGTCACCATGCCACTCTGCTGGCATCCCTGTGGCGCTTCCTTCCCTTTACAGAAGCTAGCGCCGGGTTCACTCCATGTGTTTTTTTTATAGCTTCCTGGTAATGATGTCACTCCCCCATTCACTGATTACACACGTGATTCAGAGCATGGACAACGCAGAAGCATTCCCAAAGCATTGTTGATGCAGCGTCTAGTTCCCTTGGGGAACCATGGTTACAGACATAACCTGGAGACATTTCTCTTGGCCTTTGAAATATTTACCCAGCTTTTATTTCTCTTTGTCACCATTTTAACACTAATTAATTAATTAATTAATATTTATTGCCTAATCTCACTTTTTCACTAGTAATTAAGATGTTTTCTTCACCATGCCAATCTCACATTATTGTTTAGCTCTCTCCTTTGCCTTGATACACTATATTGCCAAAAGTATTCACTCAACCATCCAAATTATTGAATTCAGGTGTTTGAATCACTTCCATGGTTACAGATGTATAAAATCAAGCACCTAGGCATGCAAACCATATCTACAAACATTTGTGAAAGAATGGGTCAAATATTCCACAGTCAAATGTTAGTTGTATTATAACAAAGTGGAAGGACTTGGGAATGACAGTGTAGCATTTAGACTTCATGTCCCAGGCATTCCTGTAAGTAATGTCTGGCACAGGTCATTTAGATTTCATATCCCAGGCATTCCTTTTAACCCTTGACATCTGCATTTATATCAAAGGATGAGCACCACGGCTTACAAAATTATTGGTGGTTTGTATACCACAGTGTCATACCCCCACTCCGGATGACACGAAGCAGGACAAACCCTGACCTCTCCAGCTGACTTCAAAGCAGCATTCAACTGATAACACAAGCCAGTCTCTATACCTTACACAGTACAAACACACACACACACACACACACACACACACACACACACACACACACACACACACACACACACACACACACACACACCACCCCGAAAGCCAGATGGACCCCCTGGCCTCTCTGGTTGACATCACAACCATAAAAGAATTCATTCTCGAAACTCGGCCTCAGTATGCCTGTTTGTGAAACACACACACACACAAAAACACACACACACACACACACACACACAAACACACACACACACACACACACACACACACACACACACACACACACACACACACACACACACACACTACAAGGGAGCATTCTTTTATTAATTAAATAATAAATAAAATGTCCCACATTACATGACACAAAATAAACTCTTCTGTAAATAAACCAAGTGTTTAACTCTACCTCAACAATAGTTACACTCTAAAAGTTTATTGATTTACCTCCACTTTAATGCTGTCTTTTCTTTCAAGGCCTGATGTCAAAGATCTGCTCTTTGCTTTCCTAACAAGGGTGCATTTTATATACCAGAATATAACATTGTACTAACATAAGTTATACTTTAAATATTAGTCCTGGTATGTTATTGTACCTCTGTTTTAATGCTGTCTTTTCTTTTAAGGCTTGTTGTCAAAGTTGATATACATTTATCTGCTCTTTACTTTCCTAACAAGGGTGCATTTTATATACCAAAATATAACATTGTATTAACAAAGTTATACCTTAAATACTGGTATGTTAATGGTATGTTAATGTTAACTGGTATGTTAATGTCCCTCTGTTTCAATGCTGTCCTTGCTTTTCATGTTTAATATCAAAATGATCACAAAATTATCTGTTGCTTATTTTGCAAACAATTATGCATTTAATCTGATCATGAAATGCACCATACTGTCTTAATACACTTTGGATAAAACTTTAAGTTCTCCAAAGCAAGTATAATCCGGAAACCATGCCCACAAATGCACAAACAAAGGAAGTTTCTCCCTCCAAAAGCATTGCCCATTTCACCAAAGATGGGTGGTCCTAGGACCTTTTAGGTTTAGGACCTTTAAAATATCTTGAACCCAACTAATCAATAGTCAGGCCAAGACAAGCTCGCTTGGCTCAATCGGAAAGGCTCGGACGCCCAGGGCCCGATGGCCCGGAGAGTCGGACGCTTAGAACAGCCCAGCAGTGACTATTCGAGACGAGATCTCCAATCCCTTTTGAGATCTTCAGGCAAGCTTCCCGGATAAATGGAGGGTTGCGTTAGGAATGGCATCCAGCGTAAAAACATGTGCCAAATCGAACATGCGGATGCAGTAATGTCTGGCACAGGTCATTTAGATTTTATGTACCAGGCATTTATTTTAACCCTTGACATCTGCAACTCAAACACGAAGTGGTAGTTAAAATCATAGAGCGGGTCAGCGGACGCTGAGATGCATAGTGCACAGAGGTAACCAACTTCCTGCAGAGTCAATAGCTACAGACCTCCAAACTTCATGCCTTCAAATTAGCTAAAGAACAGTGCATAGAGAGCTTTATAGAATGAGTTTTCATTGTTGAGCAGCTGCATCCAAGCCTTACATCACCAAGTACAATGCAAAGCATCTGCTCTGGATTCTAGAGCAGTAGAAGAGATGTGTTCTCTGGAGTGGAGACTGCGATCCAGGCCTTCATGTCTAACATCAGTGTTTGACTTCACGAATGCACTTCTGGAAGAATTGTCAAAGATTCCAATTAACACACCTAAACCTTGTGGAAAGCCTTCCCAAAAGAGTTGAAGCTGTTATAGCTGCAAAGTTTGGGCCAACATCATATTAAATTCTATGTTTTAAGAATCGGATGTTACTAAAGTTAATTTGCATGTGAAGGCAGACGAGTGAATACTTTTGGCAATATAGTGTACTTCAATCTAAATGAGGTGCTAATTCAGAGCCACTTACATTGGTGAATTTCAAGTCTAATTGAAGAACTAATAGAAGTATATTATTCGCTTTATAATAATGAATGGACTACATGTGTAAATGCAAATGTATTAATGTCAAGATTGGTTATGTTGTGCAGGTGGAGCCAAATACCAAACTATTCCCTGCTGTGTTTGTGCATCCCACCAGTCCAAATCTGTTCCAGTTTGAACTGACAAAAATCAAGGTTGGTATGCTTCCCTAAAAGTCTTACTGTTCATTTCTTTTTAAAAGACAAGTTAATACAATTGTATTAGTATAGCACTTCTATCCCTATAAATTGTTCCCTAATGAGCAAGCCAGAGGGTATATGAGTATGAAACCTTGATGGGAACCAGACCTAAAAGGGAACCCATCCTCATCTGTTTGACATCAGATACTCATTTAATTGTAGTTTGGTTATGAAGTCTATTGTCTATTGAATTCTAACAGCCCTTACCGACAATGATAATTAAAAAGGAAGGACTAGTTTCTGAATTTTGGATTTGAATGTTATATTTGCTCTTAAAACCTAAAAAAGGAGCTATCTGTACAGATCCGAGTAGATGCAATCCAAAATGTGACTTAATGTGGCCACAGTGTGCAAACTGTGTCATTATTTTTCCATCTTAAGCACATACTGTACATACTGCATTCGGTATGAAGAACATTTAATGCAGTTGACTAGCTTTTATCTAAAACAGTGTCTCCCTGCTAAAAAGACTGCTGTGTACACAATAAGTCACATCCTATAAAAACGTTATTAGCTAATGTGCTGAATGCGTGGTAATAAATGCAATTGCATTGTAAGATCGTTTATTTATACAAAGTCAGATCCAAATCAGCAGGCAAATCTCATAAACATAAAATAGGCTGATGTTCAGCTGATCGAAAAACAACAATAAACATAAGAAAAAGACAGAAGGCATTAAAGAATCCAAGCCAGTGGGGAGCTGCTACGCTTATCATTAACTACCAGCCGTGCTCCATTTCTTCACCCCGCTACCATGTGCTCCTTGGCTTTCCACAACAATGGTGCCAAAGTAAAACTGTCCATTCAGTGCCATGTCGACAGTCATATATATATATATATATATATATATATATATATATATATATATATATATATATATATATATATATATATATATATATATATATATAAAGAATCACACAGCACACAGAATGGCTTATGTTCTTCGGCAACAGACAAGTATATATACATATTGGAAAGAAAGCCTGACCTAAAGCTGTTTCCTGTTTGGATAAGAAGACATACTAGCCAGAGGTGTGTGAGCCCAGATAAAGACTCCCTGTATCGATAGACACTGAACAGACAAAGGCATGTGTGTGAACCAATGTAAGAGCCATCTTAAGAGGAATGGTGGTGAACCAGTGTGAGAACCATCTTAACACTCACTGTTTTAATAAAAAAAAAAAGTATTTGTATAAAACCTTCACTCCCTCAGGTACAGCCACACTGTTAAAAATGTTTCCGTTGAAAAACAGTAAAGAACTGGCAGCACAGTTGCCAGCAACTTACTGTAAAATTACCAGTGTCTTAGTGTTGGTGAAATTTACAGTTGGCTACTGTTTTTGCAAATACAACATAACACTGTTTATACATTAAAGTATATTTCTGAAAATATAATTAGCAGTTTTTTTAAACCTTGTGATTTAAGAAATTGCCCCAGTTTAACTACAAAACACCACATTACTACCATGTATAAATGTACTCTTTAACAGAAGTAAATCAGCTTTAGAGAGTTGTTTCAAAACATCTCTTCTTTATTAAACGTCTTAGTATAAAACCTAAATAACATTAGAGAAAATAACACAGATTCTTATTCACAGAACATTTGTATAAAATAAAAACAATGGTCAACCAAAAGCCTAAAGCTTATTACATGTATGGAAATACATCTAAATGTAAAAAAAAATTTACTCTGGAAAGAAAGACAAAGTGAATGACAGAAAACACCCAAGTATATACAGTATTTTTGAGTGAATATGCATGTGTGTAATGTGTGTGTTGTGAGTGTGTGTATGCAATGTTTGTGTGTGTCTGTGGTGTGTATTACTTATATAAAGTCCCACTTAAAATCTATAAATTTTTTAAGTAGACTGGAGACACGTCCGCTTTGATATGACTCCTACAGCCTGGTGCTCTTTTCCGTATTTATCCCGATTAACCACCTGAAAAACAAATGTGTGTGTTTAGAACTAGTGGAGGGAAAATGATTACTCACAGAGAGCATATAGCAAAGTATATTCTTGTATAAAGAACCGTTTTCATTCAGGAAAGAAAACAAGCTACAGCACAGAGATCTTTTGGGCAAAAAGTAAAACACAATAACACCGATATATAAGGGTTTTTTTTCTAACGCTGGAGGCTTCACGAATTTCAGAAAAGCAGCGGAAAACACCATTTTAGTGTGATACAAAGACAATGTGATTTCAGTGCAATTGTGTTTGAAAAATTAACTTTACAGAAGGATTATCACATATTTTGCTGAATGAAACTCACCCGGTAATTGGGAATAATGCAACCCGAGTCTGAAATCCAGCTGCACAACACAGTGGTGCATTTGGCGTATTAATCACTGAAAATAAGCAAATAGAAGATCGATTAACTTCCAATATCCACCATACATGTTAGCTGCCATAGCAAATGTAATGAATTTTGTCGCGCAAACAAAAGGAAACTCACCTGTTAATATTATGAAAATGGATAAAAGTCCCCGCGTGCTCACTGCAGTTTACAAAAATGCTGGATAGTAATGTTTTATTTTCTCTGAGTAATAAATACAGCAAAAATCCGTTATATTGTGTCTACATCATTTTACAACAACAATAAAACAGTAATGTACTGCTTTTGAACATAACATTATTATACTGTTGAAATTCTGCCGTAAATTAACAGCAATTTCTAACAGTGCAGGTACAGCTTCATTCTGTTCTCAACCTTCCATGCGTGAACAACCATTTTGGGGCCTATTTTTTTTCTTCCTGCATCTGCAATGTGTAAGTGTTCTGCTTTTATTTTCTTTTTTACAATGCTATTAACTGTCCTACTTTCATTAAATCAAGCTATATTCTTTTACTTAGATTGTCTAGTTGTAAATGTTTAACTGTATTGTTCTGCTTAGATTTGTTAGTACCTAGGTCATATGCCATTTGTACTTTCCGAACTGACTGTTACATAGTGTGTTGAGCTTTAAAGAGACATTTATAAGCTTGTTACTTTTGTCGCTACATGCACATATTAATTTTCATGTTTAGTCATTGTAATTTCACCCTTTTACATCATATCTCTGTTGTTTCCCTTTTATTCAGCTCCATCTCACAGACGTTCTGGGACATCTCTTAGGAGCATTCTCCGCAGACACTATAGTCAGTTTAAACTCTTCTTCCTCGCCACGGAGGCTTCTCGATTTTTTGAACATCTCTCTACCCCAACTATTCCAGAGAACCCTACTTCCTCTGTTCTTTCACATAATTATTATTATCCTCCCATAACTTCAACTGAGTCTGACCCCGATTGCTCACCTATGTCTTCTGCAGCGTCTGAGGCCCACAAGATCTTTTTTCCCAATAAACATGCTTAAGTCTGCCTTGTACATTGTTTTTGTTTCTCCTATACACTCATAACATCAGTCAGACCCTACTCTACTCTATTTATTAGTATCTGATTATTATTATTTATTTAATTAATATTAGTTTGATAAAAACACACGCTAGATAAGGTTGATTAGAATATTTTTCAGAACAACGGGAAACATTCCGTTTGGTGTCCTGATGATTTTCGTAATTTAAAACACCATAATTACTTTAAAACATTTACAAAAATATTTTTTCTTAAGGCTCTATGATAAATATGTTTTCACTAATAATAAACATAAATTTGCATAAAGCACATATTTGTCTATGTCCATGTGACATAGAGTATTAAAAACTTAAAACATTTTAATTTAAGGTACATTTAGATCAGGTAAAATGTATGAATATGTTACGATTAATCACCATTTAACTTATGACAATAATTGGATTATTCACAATTAAATATTTTATTTGATTCACAACCCTAATATATATAGAGTACACCCCTCATATTTCAGTGACAATTTTAGTATATCTTCTCAAGGGATAAAATTATAGAAATGAACCTTTGATATACTTTGGAGTAGTGAATGTGCAGCTTGAATAGCAGCATAGATCTACTGTCCTCTGAAAATAAATCAACATACAGCCATTATTGTCTTAATACTTGGCAACAAATGTGAATACACCCTAAATGAACATGTCAAAACTGTGTCCAAAGTGTCAATATTTTGTTAGAGCACTATTGTTATCTAGCACTGCCCTAATCTTCCTGGGCATGGAATTCACCAGAGCTGCACAGGTTGTTGCTGGGATCCACTTCCAATCCTTCATGATGACATCAGGGAGCTGCTGGATGCCCCACAGGTCTGGGGACATACTTGACCACTTTATTTCCTTCAACAAGGCAGTTGTCATCTTGCCGGTGTGTTTGGGATCGTTATAACGTTGGAAAACAGTTGCTGAAGGGAGGGCATCATGTTATGCTTTAGAAAGTCACAGTAGATGTTGCAATCCATGTTTCCCTGAATGAACCGCAGCTTCTCAGTACCAGCAGCACTCATGCAGCCCCAGACCATGTTGCTCCCACACCTGTGCTTGACTGTAGACAAGACACAATTGGTACTCCTCACCAGGGCATTGCCACACATGCTGGACACCATTTGAGCCACTCAAGTTTTTGTTAATCTCATCATAAGACTGGACAGGTTGTCTTCAGCAAAATGGTTGCGGGCTTTCTTGTGAGCCAGCTTTAGAAAAGGTATACGGCCATGAAAACGGACTTGCAGTGTGCGGCGTATGGTCTGAGCACTGACGAACAGACCTTCCGCTTCTGCAACCTCTAAAGCAATGCTGGCAGCACTTATGTGTCTATTTTTTAAGCCAGCTTCTGCAACCGACACACAGCACAAGGACACTTCTTTGATCGACCCTTGCGAGGCCTGTTCTGAGTCGAACCCCCTCTTGGAAAACCTCTGTATGACCCTGGCCACTGTAATGTAAACTCAACTTTCAGGGTTTTACCGATTATCTTATAGTTCAGGCCATCTTTGTCTAAAGCAACAATTCAAATTCTCAAATCTTTAGAGCGGTGCCATGTTAAACACCCAGTGGTCAGTATGAGAGACTCATACATTTTATGAGAGCATTACATTTTAACTGCTCCAACACAAGATACACAAATTTGTATGGTCCTGTCAAGCAGACAAAAACATGAACATAATGTATATTACAAGTGGCTTTGCATTGTTTAGCAATGTGCAGTTGTTATTACTTAGGGTGTACTCACATTTGTTGGCAGTTATTTAGATGATAATGGCTGCATGTTGAGTTATTCGCAGAGGACATTAGATCTATACTGCTGTACAAGCAGCATATTGACTACTATAAAATATATCCAAATTTCATTTCTATAGTGTCTTTTGAGAAGAGAAAACTATAGACTAAAATATAGTAAATACTGTTTGTGTATACACTCTCTCTCTCTCTCTCTCTCTCTCTCTCTCTCTCTATATATATATATATATATATATATATATATATATATATATATATATATATATATATATATATATATATATATATGCATGGCTACATTGCATGGCTACATTAACACAAATGGAAGAAAGTCTTGGTTGTGTGAGTCGGCACGTGCTTTGTGGTGTCTAGGACTGTGTAAACTTTGGCTAGTCGCACTCTGCACAAGGGGAATTTTTTTTTTTTTTTTTTTTTTTTTTTTTTTTTTTTTTTTTTTTTTACATTCAGTCAAAATTAGGCTGTATTTTAATTTTCTGGTGGTTGATTGTGCCCCCTAAAATAATTAAAAAAATCATTTAACTATATTTTTTATTTTGCCATTAGAATGTAACAACCACAATTCCAAAAAAATTTTTGACTGTGTAAAACGTAAATAAAACAGAATGCAATAATATGCAAATCTCAAAAACTGATATTTCTTTTACAACATACAGCAATGTTTTGCTTGATCTCTGTGCCACAGAATGCTATGCCCCTTTCATCAGCAATTTTTAAGAGTGAACACAAGAACCCAGTCCCTCAATGCCCTCCTCGTCTGGATATCCAGACCATAAAGTCGGTTCTGTGGAGCCGGATGCCCAACACCTTCCTGAAGGTGGACACAGCTCGAGTGAGTGAGAGACATGGCTGGCAGGTACAATGCCTGGAGCCTCTGCAGATGCTGGCAGTACACATTCCAGAGGAAGACCGGTGTGTATAAACATACATTTACTTACTCTAGCCATAACATGCTTAAGGTTAGTAAATCCTATGCAGATACATCAATTATTCTCCAGCTTATATTAGAAATTATTATTTTTTTCATTTAAATGGCAATTACATACTTAATTATAAGGAACTCTGTGCTATATATATATATATATATATATATATATATATATATATATATATATATATATATATATATATATATATATATATATATATATATGCGCTTTATATATGCTATATATCTCATGCTATATTCTAACTATCTGGTGTCACCTCTGGTGTTGAAGATCCAAACTTCTCTCTCTCTCTCTCTCTCTCTCTCTCTCTCTCTCTCACACTCTGTGTTTGTGTGTGTGTGTGTATGTATATATATATATATATATATATATATATATATATATATATATATATATATATATATATATATATAAAAAGAAACATACAGTGTCTCACAAAAAACCCTCACATTTCATTAACCATTTTAGTATTTTTTTCTCAAGGAATAATACTATAGACATGGAACTTTGATATATTTTAGGGTAGTCAATGTGCAGCTTGTACAGATTTACTGACCTCTAAAAATAACATACAGAAATTATTGTGTAAAATTGCTGGCAACATTGCATTGTACCTGTACTGCTTAGTAAAGTTAAATCTAATCTAATTAAATTGTAGGTGAGCAAGTGGTTCAGGGGAAGGAAAACTCTCAGGACAGCGTCCAGTACTGAACAAATCAGTTTCATTCACAGCTTCACGCAAATACACACCTACACATGCACACACACATCTCTCAGGATCTCTCTCCAGCACCTTTCTCTCTAAAACTCCCTCAGGTGTGTTATTCTTAGCGCTTTTCTCCACCCGTCCTCGTAGTCCATTCCCAAACCGGCGATCGGACACTCCCGCTGCCACACTAATCGAAAGTGAGTACAATCTAAGTAATAAAAGCTGTACGTCATGCAACCATGCAAAGCCACATGTCCTATACATTATGTTCATGTTTTTGTCTACTTGACAGGACCATAACACAGGACTAAACTAAACACAAACATACATATAAGGGAAGAAAGGAAGAAAAATGAATAGAAAGTTTAACCCAATTGACCACAACCTAATGAGAATCCTCCAGGAATCAAAGTCCACCCTAATAAAGGGGCTCGAACTTAAATGCTCATTAAGATAGATGGTAAATGGTTACTTGCATTGGCTTTGTTGCTGAACAAGAGTCCAGATGCGGTAGAGAAAGGAGATTCTTGATTAGTTTGTTAGGAGGAAAATATTTTGCCAGGTGCTCCTGAAGATCAGAGTAGTAGACAAACTTGTTGAAGGTAAACTGCCGGAAGATCTGTCTCAAAGACGGGTTTGAGCAACGATTAGCCTGTGTTCGTTGAGAGGGAAAACTTTCTTTGTCTTCATTTATGGCATGCTTGCATGTATATGGCAGGTCTGGTGAACTTATGAAGTTTTACCCAAAGTGTATTAAAAACAATCCTCAATCATATAACATGCACCACTGTGAAAAGACAGCATTAAGGCAGAGATACATTGATACACCTGGACATAAGCCTTTAAAGTGTAACTAATGTCAATACAAAGTTGTAGCTAGGTTTATATGATAAAGGGGGAATACATACAACACATGCATATATTAAACAGAGTTTGAAACACTTTATTATTTATTATAGGAAAGCCTGCAAACAGTTTGCTGAAGACAACCTGTACAAGATCATGAATTATTGGAATGTCCTGTGGTCTGTTCAAACTAAGTATATATTTGTTTGGCTCAGATGGTCTTTAGCATGTGTAGTGATGCCCTGGTGAGTAATACCAAGAAAATTGTCTTGCCTACTGTCATCATGGTCTGGGGCTTGATGCTGGGAGCCAACAGCGTTTATTGAGGAAAACATGAATTCCAACATGTACTGTGACATTCTGAAGCAGAACATGATGCCCTCCCTTCAGAAACTGGACCAAACTGCAGTTTTCCAACATAATAATGACCCCAAACACACCGCCAAGATGACAACTGCCTTGTTGGGAAAGCTGAAGGTGAAAATGATAGAGTGGACAAGTATGTCTCTAGACTTAAACCTTATTCAGCACCTGTGGGGCATCCTCAAGTGAAGGTGGAAAAGTGCCATGTGTCTAACATCCAGCAGCTCTGTGATGTCATTATGGAAAAGTGGAAGACGATCCCAGCAATAACCTTGCTCTGGTGCTCTGGTGAATTCCATGCCCAGGCAGTCCTAGATAACAATGGTGATCACACAAAATATTGACACTTTGGACACAGTTTTGACATGTTTTCTTAGGGTGTACACACTTTTGTTGCCAGTTATTTAGACAATAATGGCTGTATGTTGAGTTATTATTAGAGGACAGTAAATCTGTTCTGTTATACAAGCTGCACACTGACTGATCTAGTAGTATTGTCCCTTAAGAAGTTATACTAAAATGGTTGCTGATATGTGAGGGGTGTACTCTTTAACTTATATATATATATATATATATATATATATATATATATATATATATATATATATATATATATATATATATATATATATATATATATATATATATATATATCACATTTCATTTGACCACCTTTAGCATTGATTACGGCAAGCATTCACCATGGCACAATTCACATAATTCATATACATTCAATAACATTCAATAAGCTTCTGCAATGTCACAACATTTATTCCCATCCAGAGTTGCAGTAATATTTCACCAAGATCTTGTATTGATAATGGGAGTGTCGGACTGCTGTGCAAAGTATTCTTCAGCACATCTCAAAGAATCTCAATGGAGTTTGTGCTCTGTGGTGGCCAATCCATGTGTGAAAATAATGTCTCATGCACCCTGAACCACTCTTTCACAATTTGAGCCCGATGAATCCTGGCATTGACTGTTACTATTGAACATAGCCGTGAGTTTTACAGTTGTTTTTTTTACGATTTGATTTCACCAAACATTTAAGTAATCGCCGATCACGATCATTCAAGATTTTTTCTGACCACATTTCTTCCTCGAAGATGATGGTACCTCACTGCCCTTCAAGGTTTTAATAATGTGTTAGCAGTTCTTAACCTAATTTTAGTAGTTTCAGCAATCTCCTTTGATGTTTTCTTTGCTTGATGTATGCCAATTATTTGACCCTTCTGAAACAGATTAACATACGTAATTCCATGCCATTCATTCAGGACTATCACCTCATGTTGCAGCATGATTATGCATGGCCCCATGTTGCAAGGATCTGTACACAATTCTTGGAAGCTGAAAACATCCCAGTTCTTTCATAGCCAGCATACTCACTGGACATGTCACCCATTGAGCATGTTTGGGATGCTCTGAATCGGCGTGTACGACAGCATGTTCCAGTTCCTGCCAATATCCAGCAATTTTGCACAGCTATTGAAGAGGAGTGGACCAACATTCCATGAGGCAAATGGATTTCACACCAGATAAAATATAAATATATACATATATATATATATATATATATATATATATATATATATATATATATATATATATATATATATATATATATATATATATGTGCGCAATATTTTAGAGTTTAGAGGAAAATAAGTATTTGAACACCCTGCTATTTTGCAAGTTCTCCCACTTAGAAATCATGGAGGGGGCTGAAATTGTCATCGTAGGTGCATGTCCACTGTGAGAGACATAATCTAAAAAAAAAAAAAAAAATCCAAAAATCACAATATATGATTTTTAAACTATTTATTTGTATGATAGAGCTGCAAATAAGTATTTGAACACCTGTATATTAGCTAAAATTCTGACCCTCAAAGACCTGTTAGTCTGCCTTTAAAATGTCCACCTCCACTACATTTATTATCCTAAATTAGATGCACCTGCATAAAGACACCTGTCCACCCCATACAATCAGTAAGAATCCAACTACTAACATGGCCAAGACCAAAGAGCTGTCCAAAGACACTAGAGACAAAATTGTACACCTCCACAAGGCTGGAAAGGGCTACGGGGAAAATGCCAAGCAGCTTGGTGAAAAAAGGTCCACTGTTGGAGCAATCATTAGAAAATGGCAGAAGCTAAACATGACTGTCAATCGCCCTCGGACTGGGGCTCCATGCAAGATCTCACCTCGTGGGGTCTCAATGATCCTGAGGATGGTGAGAAATCAGCCCAGAACTACACGGGAGGAGCTGGTCAATGACCTGAAAAGAGCTGGGACCACCGTTTCCAAGGTTACTGTTGGTAATACACTAAGACGTCATGGTTTGAAATCATGCATGGCACGGAAGGTTCCCCTGCTTAAACCAGCACATGTCCAGGCACATCTTAATTTTGCCAATGACCATTTGGATGATCCAGAGGAGTCATGGGAGAAAGTCATGTGGTCAGATGAGACCAAAATAAAACTTTTGGGTCATAATTCCACTAAACGTGTTTGGAGGAAGAAGAATGATGAGTACTATCCCAAGAACACCATCCCTACTGTTAAGCATGGGGGTGTTAGCATCTAGAGAAGATCTGTGTGGAGGAGTGGGCCAAAATTCCTCCTGCAGTGTGTGCAAACCTGGTGAAAAACTACAGGAAACGTTTGACCTCTGTAATTGCAAACAAAGGCTACTGTACCAAATATTAACATTGACTTTCTAAGGTGTTCAAATACTTATTTGCAGCTGTATCATACAAATAAATAGTTAAAAAAATCATACATTGTGATTTCTGGATTTTTTTTTTTTAGATTATGTCTCTCACAGTGGACATGCACCTAAGATGACAATTTTAGACCCCTCCATGATTTCTAAGTGGGAGAACTTGCAAAATAGCAGGGTGTTCAAATACTTATTTTCCTCACTGTATGTAGAGAATAAGGGGTATATAAATTTACAATATGCAATATGTACATTGTATATACAATTGCACAGAAGTTATACACAGTGTTTATACAGTGTTCTAGCAGTGTAGTGTTGAGTTCATTAGGGTGATGGTGGATGAAAGAAAAAGTTGGCCTTGGACCTGTTGGTTCTGGTGCGTATGTTGCTATATCTTCTTCCTGATAGAAGCAGGTTAATCAGTTTGTGACTGGGATGTGAGGAGTCCTTAATGTTTTGAGCTCTACACAGACATCTGTGGTGAAGGTGCTCAGTGGTAGTTAGCTGGGTGCCAGTGATGCGTTGGGCAGCTCTGACCACCCTTTGCAGGGCTTTATGTTTACACACAGTGGAGCCTCCATACCATACAGGGAGTTGGTCAAGAAGCTCTCATTAATGCAAATGTAAAAACTTGTTAGAATCCCTGGTGACAGATCTTTAGACTACTTTAGAACTACAGGCACAAAAAATAACTGAAGGAAAGGTTATCTCCAATTATATATGTTATACAAGTTAAAATATATAGTAAACACTAAACACAAACAGGAGCTTTGCAGTTCTTAAACAATGTTTGGACTTGTCAGATAACCTTCACTTCACTTAAAGGGCATAAATTGCAATTAATCAAATGTTATATGTATTGTCAGAAAGTAGTTTCACAGAAATGCACCTGTTGTCTTAGATCCTGAATGAGCAAGCCAGAAGCAACAGTGGCAAAGAAAAAACATCCCTGAGATGAATAAAACAAGTTGTAGAAGAGTAAAGATAAACAATATAAAAAGGATTTTGGCTATGAGCAGATTGTGAAGACTCTTTACATGAATAATATGAGCTAGTGTGGAACGAGTGGGAATGTTCAGACTTATATAAACTTAAATTGCTGTACATCTAATTTGTCTTGTTCGGTAGCAAAAAAGGGTAAATATTGGTATGTTTGGATTTTCTTACGTAGGTGTGTTGACATCATGGAACTCTCTGAGCAAGAAGACCTACAGACTTTTCATTATCACACCTTAAAACTTTACTGTGCTCTTTCTGCTCTTGGTAACACCCGTATAGCCCATGCTCTCTGCAGCCACCTTGACCAGTCACAGCTCCTTTACATTATTGACAACCAATACCTGTCTGGCATGCTACGCCAAGGCTTCTATGACGTACTAATAAGTATCCATCTAGAGACAGCAAAAGCTGCACAGCTTATGATGAACAATGAGTTTATCATCCCAATCACAGCAGAGACCTGCAGCATCCGTCTCTTTCTAAATACCACCAAACGGCACCAATCACCAGGTGTAGGACTCAGTACATCTCTAAAACCCAGACTTAGCTTTGCTTCACCATGCTTCATCACTCCAAAACGTGACCAGTATCTCTATAGTCCGGAAGTTCCTCTTGATGTTCTGAGGGAGAAGGCAATTAGCATGCTAACAGAGGCTGTTCAGGGTGGAGGAGACCACATTCGAGATCCTGTAGGGGGCAGCGTGGAGTACCAGTTTGTGCCAATTCTCGGACTGATTAGCACTCTGCTAACTATGGGTGTGCTAACGAGCCAGGATGTTCGTAAGATCTTGCTCCTCATTGAACCCCGTATCTTTGGGGAGCAGAAAGCAGATAAAACAAGGGAAGCTACAAAAAAAGAGGGTATGACAGAGGCAGAAGAAAAGGCAGTTGAGGCTGGAAAGGAAGAAGCCACTGATACTAAGCAGCCAATAAAGGGATTGTTGGAGAAAAAATTGCCGGAGTCAGTCAAGCTGCAGGTAGTGTATAACAATACTCTTCATTTCTAAGCAAGGTGTGTGTTACATATACATAGCAATTTATACATTTGTGGTGTTCTAAAGGTTCGCTTCATGACAGATTTTACCTTAAACATAAGGAAAAGGTTTGATTAAGCTTACATGTATAATTAAATATTACAATATGTCTAAAACTTTTTTAGATGTGCAAACTTCTTCAGTACTTCTGTGACTGTGAACTGAAGCACCGTATTGAGGCGATTGTGTCATTCTCTGATAGCTTTGTGTCAAAGCTGCAGTATAACCAGAAGTTCCGTTACAGTGAGTTAATGCTTGCTCTCAACATGTCTGCTGCTGTTACTGCCAAGAAGACTAAAGAGTTCCGTTCACCACCACAGGAACAGGTATGCTGTTCCAGCTCCTGAGTTCAAAGTCATTTTGCACTGCTTTTTATTTTTTCTACATTATATTTTTCTTTTCATTATAATGACCAATTGAACAACACACTGTGCTTTTAAAGTAAGGCTGTGGGTCTCAACGAGAGAATTTGCAGAGTCTGCATTTACCAATTTGTCAGTGACATAAGTTACAAGATGAAGAAAAATATCTTGAAAGCAAGAGATATGTAATTAAATATTAAGTGTAATTTGCCTTTATTTTCTTTTAGTAATAAATCTCTGATAACAGGAGTGAGGTATCTCAGTATGGGAATCGCCTTGGGCGTGACCAATCCTGGAAGAATTAATCACACCATGTCTGTCGGCTGACAGACCAATCATGACAGTGATGCGGGCGTCCCGCCTCCCTATATACACTGCTGCTGACGGTCCCTGCCTCATTCTCACATATCTCTTCTCCATGCACTGCAAGGAGGGAAGTGTGGTGAGATACCTCACTCCTGGTATCAGAGAACCGGGGTTACTTAAGTAACCTAAAGTTCTGTTCCAACCATCCGTTCGGTATCCCACTACGGGATATAGACCACTCCCGTATTGCAGATATGCTGTCCGAAGCAGGTGTCAACCAGGTGTCAACCAACCCAGTGATGCAATAAAATTAACACGAGATTATCCCTCTTACCGAAGAGAGCGGAAACGTGTGAGAAATTACAAACATCCATCCACGATGTTATATATATATATATATATATATATATATATATATATATATATATATATATATATATATATATATATATATATATATATATATATATATAGGTGTATACACATTACACACTCAGGATGGAATGAGCCAGCGAAGGCTCCGTGACATCCAGCCCATAAAATTGGACAAAAATGTGTGGTGAAGCCCAGCATGCCACTGCACAAATGTCCTGAATCGAAACGCCCTTAAATAGCGCCCACGAGGTGGCCAAGCCTCGGGTACTATAAGCCCTCAGTCCTTCTGGAGGGTTAAGACCCATGCTATTATAACCCAATATAATAGACTTCACGAGCCAGTGAGATAGGTGCTGCCGGGAAACAGGTCTTCCTTTTACTCTGTCGCACGGACAGGGCACAGACAGAGAAGCCGCTCCTCCTCCGCTGAGGAAAAAGGATGCGGATGAAAAACCATTAAATCGACCTGTCTGCAGGCGAAAGCTGACTCGTTCACCTCAGGGACAAATGCCGGGTTAGTCTTGAGAGTCACTTGTGAGAAATCCACAGCAAACCGCATACAGGAGTCATGAACTGACAAAGCATGAAGCTAACTAACCCGCTTTGCAGTAGAAAGAGCCAATAACAAAGCGACCTTCAGCGAAAGGAGCTTCAAATCAATACTTTCTATCGGCTCAAAAGGAGGCTGAGAGAGCGCGCTCAGGACCACTGACAGATCCCATGGCGGAATCAACGGCTTTGAAAACGTGTTTAGGTGCCACGATCCCTTTATAAATCTGCACACGAGTGGGTGATGACCAATAGTATTTCTGTCAATCCCTACGTGGCATGCAGAAACATCGGCGAGGTAAATGGTTGAAAACGCCCTGCCCTTATCTAAAAGTTCTTGAAAACGCACAACACCTCTGACACAGAACAGTGAAAAGGGATAATCTGTCTTTGAGCGCACCATAGTTCAAATATACTCTATTTCTTCTCATATGCAGAGCGCGTCGAAGCTGCTCTCGCATTCTGAATTGTCTTAATCACCTTCGGAGGCAAACCAGTGACACTGAGATTCATCCTCTCACGGGCCAGGCCCAGAGAGCCACTCTGTCCGGTGATGGGTGAAAAATCTCTTTGAGCGCTTGCGAGAGAAGATCTCTGCACAATGGTAGAGGCCAGGGTTGATCGTCCAGGAGTTGGAATATCTCCGTCAGCCACAATTTCCCTGGCCAGTTTGGAGCAATTAGTGACCGCCTTTTCTCACTCTTTTTAGAGTCGGCACAACCAAACTCAGCGAAGAAAATGCCTAAAGCAGTACATTTGGCCACGGGTGGGTTATGCATCCACACCCATAGGTGCACCGTTTCTCACCAGAGAAAAGAATAGAGGGCAATGATCTACGGCAGCCTGGCCGAATCTCTCCCATAACAGGTTCACCACCTGAGGGTGGAGAGACCACTCCCCGTACAGGGGATTTCCCCTGGACAAGAGATCCGCCCCCGCATTCATCACTCCCGGCACATGAGTCGCTCGTAGCGATAGAAAATGCTTTCAAATCAAATAAAAATCAAATCAAATTTTATTCATCACATACACATACATACAGGGTACAACATGCAGTGAAATGCTTTATACGATGGTCCGGCAAGAGGGGAATAGGGTGGGGAGAAAGAAAAAAAAGCAGATAAATAAAGTATAAAGTATAAAAACTATATAAAATAAAATATAAGGTATAAAGGATATATAAAGATAGGTATGTAAACAAAGAGAAAAATTTATATACAAGAAAATGCTTATGGCAGTAGACAGTGAAACAGTAAACAATGTGTACCAAAGTGTAAACAATAGACAATTTTAGTGGTGGGTTGTCCATAAAGTGTCCGTGTGCAGTATGGTGTGGTGTAAAGTGTCCATAAAGTGTCCGTGTGTGGTACGGTGTGGTGTAAGGGTCCATAAGTGTCCGTTTGCGGTATAGAGTGACCATTAAGTGTCCATGTGCAGAATGGTGTGGTATAAAATAAATAAATATAAAGTGCACTTTGCTGTGCAAGTCCGGAGTTTAAAGTGACGTGGTGCGAGAGGTGAGGTATGTTCAGAGAAGAAGTGTGATGATGGAGATAGTGGACCAGCTTTTAGATCCTGGGTGTTTCCTGGTTTAAACACCGAATGGCCTGCGGGAATAAGCTTCTCCTCATTCTCTCTTTGTTCGCTTTCAGGGAGCGGAAGCGTTTCCCTGAACTCAACAAAGAGAAGAGTCCATTGTTGGGATGGCTGAGGTCCTTCACAATCTTCCTGGCTCTGGTCCGGCACCGTGTGCTGTAGATGTCCTGCAGGTCAGGGAGCTTCTTCACCAGGGTGTTAGTGTGACAGGACCAAGACAGATCCTGTGTGATGTGAACACCCAAGTATCGGAAACTGTCCACTCTTTCCACTGGAGTCCCGCAGATGTTTAGCGGTTGTTATGACCGCTCCCGCTTTGTGCTGAAGTCCACGATCAACTCCTTAGTTTTGCTGACGTTCAGGAGAAGGTTGTTCTCCTAGCACCATCTCTCCAGGTTTTTAACCTCCTGTAGGTAGGCCGTCTCGTCATTGTTGTTGATCAGGCCCACCGTAACAGTGTCGTCAGCAAACTTGATGATGGTGATGGAGTTGGATGTGGCCACACAGTCATATGTGTACAGTGAGTACAGCAGGGGGCTCAGAACACAACCCTGGGGAGCTCCAGTGCTGAGGGTGAGGGTGGAGGGTGTTTTCCCACCCGTACGACTTGTGGTCTGTCTGTCAGGAAGTTAGAGATCCATTGACACAGCGGCTGGCTGAGTCCCAGGACCTCCAATTCAGAGGTGAGTGTGGAGGGAATTATGGTGTTAAACGCTGAACTGTAGTCCACGCACAACATCTTTGCATAATTCCCGTTTCTTTGGTTCAGGTGGCTCATCGTGGTGTGGAGGAGATGAGCAATGGCGTCCTCAGTAGAGCGGTTCTGACGGTACGCAAACTGTAATGGGTCCAGTGTGTCTGGTAGTGATGCAGTGATGAAGTCTCTGACCAGTCTCTCAAAGCACTTCATCACTACTGAGGTCAAAGCTACAGGGCGGTAGTCATTGAGGCAGGCGGGCTGGGGTTTCTTCGGGACAGGAACAATAGTGGACTGTTTAAAACATGAGGGGACAACAGACTGTTCCAGTGAGAGGTTGAATATCTCAGTGAACACCCGTGCTAGCTGGTCAACGCAGGCTTTCAGAACCCGACCTGTGATGCCATCTGGTCCTGCTGCCTTTCTGGTATTCACTCTCTTGAATGCCCTCCTCACGTCATGCTCTGAGATGGTGAACGTGTTTACCTCTCCAGCTCTCTCGGCGTGCACACTGGTTGTGCTGCTAGCGCCGCTAGCGTGGTTAGCTGCAGCCTCGAAACGAGCGTAGAAGGTGTTTAGCTCGTCTGCCAGAGAAGCGTCTGCATTCACCATTTTAGAAGATGGTGTTTTATAGTCCGTTATTGTCCTTAGTCCCTGCCACAGGCTCCTAGAGCCACCATGTTGAAACTGTGACTCTAGTTTCCTCCTGTAGCACCACTTTGCATCCTTCACCGCTCTGCGAACACTGTAAGACGCAGCCTTGTACTCTTCCATGTCCCCGGTGGCGAGCCCCGTGTTGTAGGCAGCGGAGCGGGATCTCAGAGCGTCGCGGATGGTATTATCCACCCACGGCTTCTGGTTGGGAAACGTTCTGATGGTGGTTTTCTGCACCATATCATCCGCTAGTTTCCCGATGAATCCCACAACTGCTTCCGTAAACATGTTGACGTCATCAGAGCTGCGCCAGAACATGTCCCAGTCTGCGTCATCCAAAGCGTCCTGCAAAGCGGCCACTGATTGGTCAGTCCAGCGCGCGACCTCCCTCTGAACCGGAGCTTCCTGTTTCACCCTTTGTTTGTAAACAGGCATGAGGAAGGTGGCGTGGTCCGATTTCCCAAACGGTGGATGTGGTTGTGCCTTGTAGCTGTTCTTGAATGTTGTATAGCAGTGGTCCAGTGTTCTTTATGCCCCACACCATGAGATCTCACGCTAGACTGTGAAGTTGAGGAGAGCATGTTCCGCCCTGGCGATTTATGTACGCCACTGCCGTCGTGTTGTCTGATCTGACCAATACGTGGTGATTTAAAGATAGAAACACTGTTAACAGCTCCAGAAAGTTTATGTGCGCGCACCGAAGCGAGACGGGCCATTTCCCCTTCGCTATCCTGCCCTCGCACACCGCACCCCAACCCGTGAGCGACCCATCTGTCGTCACTACTTTTCTCAGGGAAACAGTTCCCAACGGGGTTCCCGATTTGAGAAAAGTGTGATTTCTCCAGTGATTGAGAGCGTGCAAGCACAGTGATGACACTATCACTGTGCGGTTGAGGTGGCGCTTCGGACATAAGCGCTGTGCCGCTACCCAGCACTGAAACTCTCTCATTCGCAACAGTCCCAACGGTATGACAGACACTCCCGAAACCATCAGCCGTAGAAGGCGTAAACAGAGTCTGAACAGAACTTTCTTTTCTCTCCGGAAGAGAGAGAGACAACCACAAATCGACCCCCCATCTTTTCCATGAGCTCCGCCTGGTATGCTGTGAGCAGTGAGGTGGCATTCAGAGCTCTAACCACCAGGGCCAAGGAGCGGTACATTTTCTGGAAAAGAGTGGCGGACAGCCAGTGAAGGGGAAGTGACTGGTAATTCCCAAATCCTCCATATTGTGCACCTCCAGTCTAAAGAAACCCTTAAAGGGCACTCTATGTGAGAAGGGTTTGTCCCAAAAATGACGCATTTCTGTGACACATGCAGGGACGGCAGAAATCAGCTGCTTAACTGGGGAAGTGCGCGATGGCAGCCTCTTCCCATCATATAAATCCCTCTCAGCGTCCTGGTGCACCTGCTGAGATGGCCAGTCTATAGAAATATTTTTGGCTGCTCTCCTACACATCTCAACAAGGTTCAGCTCACCTGGCATGGGGGTAGGGCCCATAGCACTTCCAGGCCTGGAGAGAAGATCAGGAGGAAGGATAGCATCCTCCTCGTCGTCCTCCAAATCCTCCAAAAAGTGAGCAACCTCATCATTTTCCTCTTCTTCACCCTTGTCCCCCACTAAAGGGTTTGAATCAAAAAACGAAGGAAGGACAGGAGACACCTCATCCATCAACTCTCCGCAGCTACATTGTGCCTGAGAAGCAGCCTCCGCGGGCGGCGGAGAGAGACATGGGTCTCCTTTATTCGCGGCCGCGACTCGCATTCGGTGCTCCCGAAACCTTAACGGGAAACAAGAGCAGTGCTGGCAGCACTCGGGGTTAGCGAGCACAGCTTGTGCATGTCTGACACCTAAACACACTATGCACAGGGGATTCTTTAGCCGAGATCATTTTTATTTATATGTCAAGATAAAGTGAAACAAGGTAAAGTGCTCATTATTATGTATTATTACATACTCATTAGAGTGCCTGAACTAGAGTGCTTAGGTTCTCTTGATACTTAATTCATTCATTGCAGCACCAGTTTCATCCAACTTGAGCTAGCAACGACTCATCTCACTTATTCTTGGCCAGTCTCTCCACTTTGGGCCTGGGAATATCAGTCAAGCATGTATGGAAGATATCCAAAGTTTATTGACTGAGAAACTGCATATATAGACCTCTGTGATGACTGAGACCATTAAATTGCATATAGTTTGTTATGCACAAAAACATTGCTGAAGGCTATACTGTACTTATAGAAAGGCCTTTCCCTTTGGTTGTGTTTCCATGCTTCACTGCCACTCATGGCTGTGTGCTTAAAAGCCAGTACATTGAGCAGCAACCTCAGTGGAAAGCAGAGGAGAAGGCAAGATGACAAACAATCTCAGTGGAGAGCAGAGCAGAGGGCATACGACGTCGCACAACCTATCAAACAGCAGCTGGCAAGCGACTACACAACCTAACAAGCATCAAACTTCTAGAATCACGCAATAATGGTGATCTATTTCATTCACGAGAGAAATATCAAGGTCCGTGACGTCGGAGTGACGTGGGGCCGCCTTCCCGTGGGCTCACCACCTGCAGGAGGGACAGTAAGGGACGGTGCTGTGAGGATTGGGCAGCAGTCAAAGGCGGGGACCTGCTTAGACTGCTGCCCCCGCGACCCGAATTACGGATAAGCGGGAGAAAATGAATGAATGAATGAATATTTCATTCACTGCAAGAAACCCACACTAGTCCGCTCACACACACTCCCCTACATACCATACCTATTATACATCGATACCTACCTTATTCTTCAAAGACATGATCCACATCATTGTACCCAACTGATCAATAAAGTTGTGTAGATATAACTCTCAGAGCCCTTACTCTCTAACAGGAGTCATCTGTTTTCAAGAACTATCAAAACATTTCTGAAGCAATAGATGATAACATAAGGCTCGTGCAGCTCACAGAACCAAAGAACTTCTCACTTAACAGCTTGAGAGACAGCGTATTAAACAGAAAGAAATGGAGCTAGTCTTATCGCCTCATTTCTCAGACAATCAGAGACTGGAAAGATAAAACTTGTTCCACAAACACTAACTCAACCCAGTGCAAGTACAGACCGATATACTGTTCACACCAAGAGACTGCCCACGACAGTACATGACCAAAGTACATTAATCAGATAACAACTCTTGGCTCTCTTCACCTCACATTCTTTAGAATCCTACAGTTGCTGTTCCTTCTCTAAATTATTCTGTAGCATTTACAAGCATGCCCCTCAACAGGTAAAATTGTCTACTGCCTGAACCTAGTTGGATGTCTATCCCACTGCAACAGTGCAGCATTCTACATTTTTTGATAGGCAACCCTACGTTTCTTTTTCCAGGTTCCACCCCTGCGTCTCTGCCTAGAACCCATGTGTCTCAAAATGCTCAGGGCCTAGCTATGTTCAGCCACCTAATCTTGTAGGCTTAACCCAGCCACAACCAAATACTTCACATAGTCAGTCAAGTCAACTAGTTAACCTACTGCAGTAACACAGCCTATGGGCAAGCTCAAACCTTATTGCCCATATTGTGACATCCGTGACCATTATCTCAGTTCGTGCTCAAAATTCAAGTCTGTATAGATCAAGTCAATATATATAATATATCTTCTAACACCGATGATGAACTTGGTTTTCTGAGCATCGCTACCCACTTAAAGTACTGATGCAAAGGTCTTTAAGGACTGCCAATCCCGGCAATTGACAGAGTAAGGCCATTGCTATTAACTGGTTCCGACTTTCCACATTTGCTTATCCAGTCCCAGCCTGGTCGGGTTGGTCCGTCTGGAGAGCCTGTTGCCATATGTACAGTACTCTTCTTGGCTGGATGCTTCAAGAACCTGCCAGTTGGTTACATCTTCCTGATGACAAGCAGCAGTGTTTCTTTACCAAAGTGGGTGCTCCCCATACTGTTCCTTGAAAGCAACTTGATACTTTGCTATATATTCCAGAGAAAATCGAGAAGACGATCAAAGCTTGAACAGTATGAACTTGAATTGTTTGAGAGGCAAACCATAAGGGTAAATGTCATTCATTTATTCATTCATCTTCTCCCGCTTATCCGTAATTCGGGTCGCGGGGGCAGCAGTCTAAGCGGATTCCCAAGACACTTCTCCGTGTCCAGGGACCGGGCTGTCAAGGCCCCCGCCTTCGACTGCTGCCCAATCCTTTTAGCACTGGTCCCTTACGGTCCCTCCTGCAGGTGGTGAGCCCACGGGAAGGCGGCCCCACGTCGCTCCGACGTCACGGTCCTTGATTTATTTTTCTCGTAAGGGTCCCCTGGAGCATAGAGGGTTAAGGGCCTTGTTCAAGGGCCCAAGAGTGGCAGCTTGGCGATACCGGGGCTTGAACCCCCGACCTTCCGATCGGTAACCCAGCGCCTTAACCGCTGGAGCCCCCACTCCCCCAAGGGTAAATGTAGATGGCATAATGAGATATGCCACACCTCTTCTTTGAAGGAAGGACAGTCCTTGTCTACAAGCTCTTAAATTTGCATGTCTTTCATTAATTCAAAGTACACTGATTGCAAATGACCAGAAATAGCCTGCACCTATTGTCAAAAGATATAAGAGCTGGAAATGGCAGGTTATGTGAAAAGATTGACATCTCAGGTATCAGATTCTTCTTCTGAATCTTGGTACATCCCTCATCACTTAGTCTTTCACAATACCAAAGCAAGGCACACAATATGTGCAATATGTTGGGAAGATTTACTATCTAGCTTGAAGGACCAAATGTTAGGAAGTTTACTATCTGGCTCAAACGACCAATTGTAAGGAAGTTTCACTATCTGGCTTAAAGGACCAAATGTAAGGAAGTTTACTATCCGGTGTGTGCTGATCAGGAGATTGTACTTGCCCCAGCGTTCCAGGAAAAACACGGTATAGATTCAGAACACTCAAACTTTATTGGGTTTAGGATTTGATCATGTGTGGTGTAATTCTTGCTGTCATCTGCTAGCTTCTTTTCGTTGGGATTCGCAATGTCAAATGATGGCTGCTGCTCAGAGTTCTGACATCACAAGGCGATGCACTGTGATGTCACAGAGGTAACTTATCATGAATGGTAAACTGTGAATCTCTCTAGTGGTGAAGCATGGAAATACAACTGAAGGGGAATGCTTTCCTACACAATATGACAACCCTCTCATATATCTAATACCCTTTACCACCAAAGCTAAAATACTGATCCAAGACCTCTGGAAACTTAAAGTCGGCTGGGATGATATTATACACCCTGAGACTTATTAGTACAATGACAAGCCTGGGAGTCTGAGATAGCCATCTTGCACACTGTGAAACTACCCAGAGTCTACATACAACCATGTGCTGACATGGAAGGCACCTAGAGTACAATTCATATTTTTTGTGATGCCTCAGAAGGGGCATATGGTTCTGTTTCTTATCTTTATACCGAAGACTGAAGACCACATGAAAATATTTCATGTCAATACAGCATACAACCCAGCGGGTGATCTTACTAGGGAAAAGACTTTGCAAGAGTTGAGCAAACCTCAACACTGTAGTCAGTGACCACCATTCCTTCACCAACATCAGAACATTTCCAAAGCAATGCTTCTTTATAGTACTCGTATTGTTATGAATACATACGTGAAGATATAACGTCACAAGATATTTTAAAGATTTAAAGTCACAGGGTATTTTAAAGATATGAAAAAAGATAAAATAACTAAATAACTGATTTGAAATATTACTTAACATCACCAGAGTGCACTCAGTCTAAAAAGGTATGTGCTTAAGAGAATAAGAAAAAATATACACTTCTGAAATTTTCTGTCTAGTGGGAAAGAAAGTCCAGTGTGTTTTCTCTAGCTCAAGCTGATTTAAAGCTTTTCCACAATGGTTTCACATTTTTCAAAAGACTTAAAAAACTTTTTTTTTATTTTTTTAAAAGTTTTAATCCGTAATTCTTCTGGTTGTATCCATGTGTGTATCCTGCTTTGTTTTTCAGGTTTTTTTTTTATCTGCCTTAGATTTACTGGAATTTTTTTTTTGTCTAATCCTACCTGTATTCCCTGGGATTTGAGTTGGGTTGTTGATTTACCAATCTTACATTGTGTCTTATCATGGAACTGTTGTTACTCTCATTAGTTGGTATATCTCTGGGCTATGCAATATTTGGTTTTCTTTCAGATCAACATGTTGTTAACTTTCAGTATGGGCAAGGACTGTCCATGCCCTGAGGAGATTCAGGAGGAACTCTACGACTTCCACAGTGAACTTCGTCTACACTGCGGTAAGAAAGATATCTCAGGTTGTAGTAGACTGGCCATTACAACAAATTCTATTTAACTGAAATTTTGCTAAGGTAGAAAGCAAAGTTTGTGTTACCAGTGTGAGAGTCTGGCTAATATTAAATTTTATAATCACAGTACTTATGTTGTTAATGACTTTCACATGATTTCAGTCTAAGTAAAACACTCAACCAGGTGAAAACAGCATGTTTACAAGTTTGACTATAATAAAGTTGCTAAGCATTTGACATTTGGCCTTATTATTAAAACAATTATTTAAAGGGCATTGTCATGCTAAAACAGGTTTGGGCCTCCTAGTTCAAGTGAAGAGGAAAATATAATGCTAAATTTGTAGTAACAGTTAGAGAAAGAACCAGATACAGCTGGAAAAATCAGGTCTCCCAGAACGTTTGTCCATATGCTACAGTATAGTTTGTGTGTTTTCAGGTATCCCAATAGAGGAGGAGAAAGAGGATCAGGACATATCCATTAAAGGCCGCTTAATGTCTCTAGTTAACAAGATCAAAGGGCAGCCACACAAAGCAGAAGAGAAGCCAACCAAGAAAGAGCAAGCAATACCTTGTAAGAACTATTTGCAACAAAATGCCATTCATAACCATACACTTTTTGGTTTGTTTATTTTGAAATGCATACAGTTTTCAGAATGTCTTCATCAGAGCAACAGTATATAATAAAATATACAATAAACTACCCTTAATTTTATCGTATGTTGAAATCAGTGCAATAAATGACCCTCAAACAACTCATGGGTTAGAGGGTTTTATGTAATTGCCTAGGATTAGGATAAATTTACCTTCAGTTATGTCTGTAAAAGATCAAGTGACATCTTAGGCTGTGTTTATTTTAAGTTCAAGTGTGTTTATTTTGTGTTTCATTTAAGTCAGGGGTCTATATGAGCTTGATAATTTTTTACACCGTTTAAACATGGTTATTAACAACTGAGTTTAACCACTTAATGGTTCTGTGCTGCTAAAAGAACTAAATGAACTTTAGGGCTTGACCATGTCTTGTTTAAGGAATAGAGAACAATCAAATACATTAGAGTAAAACCAGTAAATACAGTGTTTGGCTGTCATTGAACCAAATTTCTGGGTCTTGATATATTATGTTTTGCTAATGTGGTTGCTTGATTTTTGTATTAGACACATAGCTTCTTCATATGCAGACATCTAAATTCATGTCCCTATCCCTCTGATGTTTAGTTTAGTTTTATTGTCAGCTCAGTATTCTTTTACCACCTGATAACTCTCAGGTCTTCCTGCATAATGTCAGCCAGCGGCGCATGCACTTCCGGTTCTTCCATTTCCGCAGCTCCCGCTTCCGGAGTAGCGCGAACTTGCAACTGTCTCGGCCGCCATCTTGCCGTTGCATAAATAGACACGGATTCCTCGCGTTCTCTGCCAGATTGTCTCGTCGGCTTCCTGAATTTTTATGAGACTTTTCTGCCCCCTCGTTTCACTTCCTGGATCTTGGATCTTCCGTTTTTTCCTCAGATTCGTTTTTGCCGCCGGTCACGGTTTGTTTTTTTGTTTATTTTTCTACATTTGTCTTTTGTTCTCTCCCTGGTTCCCTCTCTCGGCCATTCCCCATTCTGTGCTGTGGTCGTAAGTTTTTGGACACTTAGTTTTTGTGTGCTTTTTCTTACGTGGACTATTCAGCATGTGGTCATAAGTTTTCGGACACTTTGTTTTTGTGCGGTTTTTTTTACGTAGACTATTCAGCATGTGGTCATAAGTTATCGGACACTTTGTTTTGGTGTTTTTATGTGAACTATCCAGCGTGTGGTCATAAGATTTCGGACACTTCATTTTTTTGGGTTTTTTACATGGACTACTCAGTCTGTTGTTTCCTCTGGGTTTTGCCTGAATTTGTTTTTTGTTAATAAAGATGTTGATTATATACCTCACTGGCGTCCTGCATTTGGGTCCAACTACTCACACCCTTGACAGTACAATCTGGCCAGACATGGACCCAGTGGACCACCTCTCTGGTGCAGATCACCACCTCCCATCACCAACAGATACAGGAACTGGCAAATGCAATACGTGAATTGGCCCTTCAGTGCAACCAAGCCCCCTGTTGCTTAGGCCTCCGTTTCAGAAAACCCCACTGCTCATCCTCCTACTTCAGCAACCCTGGCACCCGTCCCGCCACCGACACCTCGGTGTGAGGTTCATCTACAAACCCCTGAGCGCTTTGCGGGACAGCTGGGGGAGTGCAGGCCGTTCCTGTTGAACTGCAAGATCACTTTTCAGCTTCGGCCATCGTCTTTGCAAGATGAACTTACCAAGGTGGCCTATGTGATCTCCCTTCTTTCGGGTAAGGCCAAACGGTGGGCCACAGCAGAATGGGAATGTCAGTCCTCAGTCTGTGCCTCCTACCATGCATTTTCCGAGGAGCTACGCAAGATCTTTGACTCAGACCTCTCAAGACGAATACGCCACAGATTTTTGCACCGCCACAGCAGAGAGTGGGTGGGATTCCTCCGCTCTCTACGATGCTTTCATCAAATGCTGAGATCAAGAATGAGCTCACAGCCCGAGATCAGCCTAGCCACCCGAATCGACCGGCGGATGATACTTCCATACTTCACCAACCTTGCCTCCACAGCCCATGGAGATTGACCACCGCCACCTCTCCTCTAGCGAGAAAGAGACAGACTATGTCTGTATTGTGGCGAGGCAGAGCACATGGCCGCCACCTGTCCAGCAAAAGAGAGGGCTCGACGTTGAAAATGGGGCCAGCGCTGGACCAAGGACTCCCAGCCTCCTCTAGACTGCTGCTCATGGTTCGGATCGACGTCAGGGGCCACAGCCATGAATTAGCTGTGTTTGTTGACTCCGGGGCGGACACAGAATTTTTGGATGAGGAATTTGCATCGAGACCGAACCACTCCCTGCGCCTTTACTGATCCGTGCCTTCGACAGCTACGTTTTTCATCGGGTCACCCATCGCACCAAGCCCCTTCTCGTCTCCACCGTGGAACAACATCGTGAATGGTTATTGTCCCTAATCATTCCATTACCGCGGGCCCCTGCCATGTTTGGGTTCCTGTGGTTGCAGAGGCATAACCCTCGCTTGGACTGGACCAGTGGCCGGGTGCTGGAATGGGGAATCTTGTGTCAAGCCAGCTGTCTCACCTTAACCCCTCAGATTACTCTTCCGGGGATGGAATCTCCCTCTGATCTCAGTTCTGTTCCTGCAGAGTATCATTATCTGGGCACCGTCTTCAGTAAAGCCAGGGCGTTATCACTACCTCCCCACCGTCCTTATGATTGCTCTACTTGGTTATGCCGTTTGGCCTTACTAATACCAGCTGTCTTCCAGGCCCTGGTCAACGATGTCCTTCGGGACATGCTCAATCATTTTGTGTTCTGTGACATTTTAATCTACTCCCGCTCCCTGGACGAACACCTCTGCCATGTACGCTCTGTGCTTACCCATCTACTGCAGAGCCAGTAGGCTGAGAAATGTGAGTTTCATGTGTCCAGCACGTCTTTTCTGAGCTTCATCTTGTCTGTGAAGGCTGAGAAATGTGAGTTTCATGTGTCCAGCACGTCTTTTCTGGGCTTCATCTTGTCTGCGGGTAATGTGCAAATGGATCCTGCCCGGATCCTCGCCGTGGAGGAGTGGCCCAAACCTGAGAATCGCAAACAGAGGTTTCTCGGCTTTCAAAGTTCATCCGCTGTTTTAGCACCATCACTGCCCCCCTACACCGACTCACCTCCACTCATCAGCCAGTTTCTTGGAACCCTGAGGTGGAACAGGCCTTTCTGGAATTAAACACTGGTTCACCTCTGCACCTATCCTTACTCTGCCCGAACCTTCCCGGCAGTTTATCGTTGAGGTGGATGCCTCTGACAAAGGCGTGGGGGCAATCCTGTCTCAGAAAGGAGCCACTGACAACCGCTTCCATCCATGTGCCTTTTTCTTGTGCAGACTAAATCCCGCGGAACAGAACTACTCCATCGGGGACCGTGAGCTACTGGCAGTCAAGCTGGCACTTGAGGATCGGGGCCCACAATTTACTGCCAATTTTTGGAGGGAATTCTGCCGCCTCCTGGGTATCTCGGTCAGCTTGTCTTCCGGGTTTCACCTGCAGACCAACAGGCAAGCGGAAAGGCTAAACCAAGACATGGAGACGGCCCTTCGCATTCTTTCCACCGATGACAACGCCTCGTGGGCATCTCAATTGATATGGGCTGAATACGCACATAATACTCTGCCATCCGCAGCCACCGGCCTCTCCCCTTTTCAGGCTGCTTATGGTTACCACCCACCCATTTTTTCCTCCCAAGTAGTTCAGGCCTTGGTACCATCAGCTGGTGCCTTAGTCAGGTGCTGCCGCTGTGCCTAGAAGAAGATCCAGGCTGCTTTTCTCAGGTCTTTTCATTCCCATACCCGCTGGGCCAACCGCAGGCGCAGACCAGCACCCGCTTACCGCCCTGGCCAGAAGAGAGTCTGGCTCTCTACCAAGGACCTGCCCTTGAAGGTCACTTGCAGGAAGCTAGCCCCTCACTTTATTGGCCCATTTCCTATTTCCAAGGTGCTTAACCCTGTGGCAGTCCGCTTCCCCTTTCCCAGAGTGTTCAGTGTCCACCACACCTTCCATGTTTAACGCCTCAAACCGGTCCAAGCTTGCTCCCTGGTTCCCTCCACCAGACCCCCTCCACCTGCCCGGGTTATTAAGGGTGGCCCCGCCTTCACAGTGCACCGTCTCCTTCGCTCAAGACGCCGAAGGAAGAGGCTTACAGTACCTTGTGGACTGGGAGGGCTACGGTCATGAGCAACGCTCATGGGTGCCTGCACGTCACATTATGGATCCCAGTCTCATTTCCTGTTTTCACCAGGAACACCCAGACTAGCCTGGTGGGCCGTCTGGAGCCGGCCTAAGGGGAGGGGTACTGTCAGCCAGCGATGCCCACACTTCCGGTTCTTCCACTTCCGCAGCTCCCGCTTCTGGGGTAGCGCGAACTCGCAACCGTCCCGGCCGCCATCTTGCCGTTGCATAAATAGACGCGGATTCCTCGCGTTCTCTGCCAGATTGTCTCGTCGGCTTCCTGAATTTTTTTTAGACTTTTCTGCGCCCTCGTTTCGTTTCCTGGATCCTTTGGTTACTGTATTGGATCTTCCAGTTTTTCCTCAGATTCGCTTTTGCCACTGGTCACGGTTTGTTTTTTTGTTTATTTTTCTTCTATTGTCTTTTGTTCTCTCCCTGGTTCAACTACCCGCACACTGACACATAATGCCTACACCAGCAATGGAATAACAAAGCGATTGTTTATCCCATCATCATTGAATATCAGAGCCTTCCTGCTAGTTTGGAAAGTTTATTAGTAGCTCCATGAAACAAAGGATGTATTATATACCTCTCCCCAGAAAGTGTACTAAAATATTCTACCTAAGTAAAAGTACTATTACTTTGATGAAATTTAAGTAAAAATTAGCTAATCTAAAATGTACTTGTGAGGTCTCTGCTGTATACTGCAGAAAGTACAAGAGGTATAAACTATAAACATAAATATTTATACTATAAATATATATATATAAATCTCAGACTAGTTGTTTTCAATTAAAAGAGCTAAATTACAAATTAAAATCCAATAACAAGATGAAAACGTTTTTGGGATTAATAAAAAAATTATTTATATTTAATTATATATATTGCACAATGTTGAAAGTTAAATTCAAAGTTCTAGAATTTGCTCTCCATGTGTTCTGTGGATTTTTTGTAAGTGTTGTCCCTGTGCTTTTGTTTTTCAGTTTTATGTAATTCAGGGGGTAGGCCTAAACATAATAATTGATTCACTAGTTCTAAATTGACAGCTTGTTATCTAGTTAATCAATAAAATATGTCAGTAACACTCTCATGGGACATGGTGCACGGCCAGATTATTCTGACAGGGTGTCCGGGTGACTAGGACCCACCTGCCACGCCCCCTCCGTGGCTCTCTCTCAGCTGCTCCCGGCACTAATCACTGACACCTGTCACTTGTTACCGGTTTCCCTTCATAAGCTCCTATTCCGACCCCACTGGCTGCATGATTGCCACAGTGACCGTACCACCAGCATTCCCCAATGGTTTCTGCTCCTGGTTTCAACTCTAACGATTCTACTCCTTATCAGGATTATCTCCGTGTTACGGATCCTACCCGCTTTACAGATCCTACCTGCTTTACAGATCCTGGCTTCTACTTGCTTGTGCTAGTGTGGTCTCTGGGCAAAATGTAAATAGCATAATTAACTTAATGCCTTTATTGCATTAGAAGCCAGAAGTCAAAGTGGTCGCTTAAATTCCTAAGTTCAATTTAGCACAATGCCTTGTCCTTCTTTATCTGTGATTTTAGCTGAGTAGTCCAGGCATTTTTCTTGCATTTTCTTTATTTTTTCTTTACTTAGTAGCAGGGTATGTAGCAAATGTACAATACAGTGGTACCTTGACCTACGAGTTTAATTCGTTCCGTGGCCGAGCTCGTAGCTCAATTTGCTCGCACATCAAATACATTTTCCCCATTATAAATACATAAAATGCCCTTAATCCGTTCCACAATTACACCCGAATCTTTGTTACATGTTAGTAAATAAGGAAAATACATTTCTAAATAACAAATATTATACATATTATACATAAAACATAATAGAAAGAGTATGTAAAGATATAATAATAGCCTCTGTTACGCTGTCTCCTGCAAGCTGCTTCTCCGTCAGCCACACCAACAGACGTCCGGAGCTTAGAATTTATTTTAACACCTTTGGCTGGCGTTATAACCTTAAGCGACACCTTCTGCTTCAAAATCGTGCAAATCATAGATGTTGAACGGTCGTATTTCCTGGCCAAGTCCTTTACTCGCATACCTTGTTCATGTTTCTCGATAATTTAATGCTTTAATTCAATGGACATCCTCCTCTTCTCAGCATTGTCACTAGAACATACGTTATTGGGAGACATGGTTACAAGAAAGTTAGAAGAAGGAATTCGCACAAAAAATGAAGCACAAAGCAAGAAACCATGAGCACAACGAATCACAGTGTTTACTCTACGAGGTGAACACGTGACGTGAACGAGAGAGCGTGTTGGAGCCTGGGGGATGCTGTGGTGTCACTGTAACTATGCCATCTAGCAGTGGCATCTACTCAATTTTTTGCTTGTGTAACAAAGCAAAAAATCGACTGAGTGATGACTCGTACCTCGGAAAACTCGTACATTAATTCACTTGCAGGTCAAGGTACCACTGTACTTTTGACAAAACAAATGTAAGTAAAATTACAAATTTTAAAAACTACTTTAAAAAGTACACTAAAAACTACTCAATTACAATAACACTTTATTAATAACACTTTCCTTGTTAATGTCCACCTCTGCCTGTGACTTTAATTTAAGGATTTCAGATATAATATAATTGACTAAATATCTTAAATGTTTTAATACTCTAATCTATGCTTGCTGTTTCTTATTGTCATAGAAACATTCTTCCCGTTAAGGGAGTGTGGAGTCCGCGGGGAAAGGTACGTATCAGGATACGCATGAGCAATTACACAGACCGAACAAAGCGAAGCCCACAGTGGAGGTCTGGAGCAGAGGGTTGTCCTCCAAGGGGGCCGGGACTGAAGCAAGACCCCCAGCGGAGACCGGAGACCGGGCGATGCCCTCAGAGGAGACCGGGCGATGCCCTCAGAGGAGACCGGGCGATGCCCTCGGAGGAGGCCGGAGGCTGCGTGATGCCCACCGCGGCGTACTGGCGCAGAGAGGCATCCTCCGAGGAGACCGGTAATGGAGCCACACCCTAAGCGGAGACTGAAAGCTGAGCGACGTCCCCGCCAGTGGTCTGGAGCTGAGAGGCAACCACCACGGAGACCTGGATTAGAGCGACGTCCTCAGCAAAGACTAGAGGCTAAGAGACGCTCTCGGTGGTGTTCAGGGGCGGATCGACTTCCCCTACAAAGGCCTGGAACGGAGCCCTTTTCACCATGGAAACCCGGACCGGCACGACGACCTTGGTGACCACCGGAGGCGGGGTGGAGCTCTCAATGGGGCTTACGGGCTGGAAGACCTCCTGGATGGAGACTGGAGACGGAGCGGCGCCCCTGACGGAGTCCCGAGAATGAGCCACGCCTTCAGTTGAGTCCTAAGGCCAGACGACGCCCTCGATGAAGCTCAGAGGCCGAGCTATGACCTTGTCAGGGTTCATTGGTGATGTCACTTTCTGGGGAGCTCAGGGGCGAGACGTCAGAGGGGCCTTGGATGGGGATGGAGCTCTTCATAGGGCCTTCACCCACTGCTTCATCCTCGGAGAGGTCCAGCAGAGAGATGGTGCCTCCACCAATACCCGGGCTGGTGTCCTCGCTCATGTACCTGGAGGCTTGACGTCACCTCCAGCGTGACTTACGGATGAGACGTTGCCCTTAGAGGGGCCCTGCGGCGATGCATGCACGTCAGGGGAGGTCGGGGACAAGGCGGCGCCATCGGAGGAGCTCGGGGCAGTCACGCCATCCTCGAAGGCACCTAGTGGCATAACGTTGTCCTCAGATGAGCGACGAGGACAAGATGTCGCTGTCGGATGAGCGCTGGAGTGAAACGTCACATGGAGAGAAGCTCTGAGACGTGGCTTCACTAGGAGAGGAGTTCTGAGATGGGACTTCGCCCGGAGAGGGGCTCTCTGGGCCACTCTGGAGCGGAGAGGAGCTCTCGGGGCAACTCTGGAGCGAAGAGGTGCTCTCTGGAACACACTGGAGCGGAGAGGTTCTCTCCGGGACACACTGGAGCGGAGAGGTGCTCTCGGTGCAACTCTGGAGCAAAGATGTGCTCTCAGGGACACACTGGAGCGGAGAGGTTCTCTCCGGGACACACTGGAGCGGAGAGGTGCTCTCAGGGACACACTGGAGCGGAGAGGTGCTCTCAGGGACACACTGGAGCGGAACAGAGCTTTCCGGGAAACTCTGGAGCGGAACGGAGCTCTCAGAGGTGGGGGAGGGATAGCGGAGAGCAGCTGTGACCACCAAGTTTTCTTGTGAGGAGCCGGATAAAACAGGTGCACGAGCCGAACTCACCTCCAGTCGCACTCCACAACTTACTGGCTAGAGAGAGCTTCCCCAGACAGTAGCGATGTGGAGCGCGATCCTTGCTTTCTCCGTTGGGTAGAAGGATGAATTCCTCCGTAAAAATGCGCCCCACTCAGCCCTGTCGCCGGAGAAGCAAGCCGGAAAATCCATGACATCAATACGGGGGCGTGCCGCTGCCGAGCATGATCCGCGTGAAACGGCAGCGGATTTCCGGGTCTTCCCTGAGGCGGAGCTTGGCTGCCGCTTCATCACAGCGGAGCGATTCGTCCCTCCGAGGTTCGGCTCGCACCGGGACCACCGCGGTAATCTGATCATGCCCCTTTTTTTTTTTTTTTTTTTTTTGGGTCCCCCTTTTCTCTTGTCCTTATATTCCTTTTCAGGGGTCCGTTATTCTATCATGCAGGGAAATGGAGGCAAAAGCCGAAGTAACAGCAAAACAGGGATAAACACAGGGATAAAGTCCCGAACCAACGAGAGGCAGTCCGTGAATATAATCCGAGGCGCGACACTGTGGCAACAACGGGGAAACATAGCCAAGTAATGTGTGCACAGAAAACAACAACAGCAGGATCAGGGTAAACCGGGGTGCGCTTTGGAAAGGAAAGCGCAGCCGTTGAGGGAGTGCGGAGTCCGAGGGGAAAGGTGCATGAGCAATTACACAGACCGACGTGAACCAACATGAACCTACATTAACGGACGCCAAGTGCTTGAGAATGTGGGATTTATGTAGGGGCTGGTGATGAGCGGTTGAATGAGCCTCAGGTGTGCCCAATGAAGCCGAGAGCTTAGGCGCACAAGGAGGCAGTGACAGCCGCCGAAGGGGGCACGGCAGGTGGATTCCTGACATGAGGAGAGTGAGTTGAGAAGATATTTTGAGAATTTGAATGAGTAAGATGAGAGAAAGAAAAGGTTGGATGGTGTGGAAATTGTGAAGCAGAAAGTGGGAAGGATTAGTAAGGAAGAAGTAAGAGCAGCAATTAAGAGGATGAAAAATTAACAGTCAGTAGGCCTAGTTGACATACCGGTAAAAGCATAGAGATGTTTAGGAGAGATGGAAGTGGAATTTTTAACAAGCTTGTTTAACAGGATTTTGGAAGGTGAGAGGATGCCTGAGGAATGTAGAAGGAGTGTGCTGGTACCGATTCAAGGTACCGAGACAAGGTTCGATTAAGATGGTTTGGACACATGCAGACGAGGGACATGGAGTATATATAGGTGAATGCTCAGGATGGAGCCACCAGGAGGGAGGAAAAGAGGAAGGCCAAAGAGGAGGTTTATGGATGTGAGGGAAGACATGCAGGTGGTTGGGGTGAAAGTGGCAGTTGTAGGAGACAGGGGGTATGGAGAAGGATGATCCGCTGTGGCAACCACTATGGGAGAAGCCGAAAGAAGAAGAAGAAGAAGAAATAAGCAGAAACATGACAACTTTAATTTGCTGTAGCCTTCCTGTCAGTTTAACCAAGTACAGCACACTCTGTATTATCTGTTTTCTTTGCCATTATTTTTGCCAGGTTGTCAGGGCTGTGACCACGTGTAGAAAACAGGAGTAACTCAATCATTGTTTTATTGAGGTTCAGAGAACAAGCCAGAGTCCGGGAGATTTACGAACCGTAACGCGGGGATAATTCAGAATGCGGGTATTATCCGTAAAGTAGTTATAATCCGTATTGCGGGTACATTTCGGAAAGCAGGTATGATCCGTAAAGCGATTACACTCCGTACAGCGAGTACAATTTGTATAATCCGTAACGCGAGTGTAATCCTTTGGCTTGGAACAAGGAGCATGAACCAGTGGGGAATGCTGGCGGTCTGGAATCCAGGAGATCACTAACATTACTATGTAGATCCGACAGCGATTGAGGTCGGAACGGGAACCAGGTAAGGTGCCAGGTAATGTTGAACAGGTGTCAGCGATCGGAAGAAGCTGAGAGAGAGCCTCGGAGGGAGGCGTGGCAGGAGGATCCCTGACACAGGTACATCTGAAAATCAGTTTTGTTTGAGGTCTCATCGATTATTCATTAGCCCCCAAGGTCAGAATTGATCAGAAATGTTTTAATCCTAATTAAACACATGTCTCATGTGGGCAGATGTGATGAGTCCTCTGGTACATTGAGCAGTTCAACAACCAATCTATATGTGCAATGTGCTGACAGTGTGCTATGGTGCAGTTCAACAGTGTGTATTTGCAACCACTTACCCTTCTTAAGATATAATATTACTTCATTTAGCACATGTTTTGTATGTAAGTAAAAGTCTGTAATGTATATAATCACATGTAAAAATGCTGAAACCTCTGGATTGAAAACTCAAATGAAAAAAAACCCCTAAAGATTAGGTGGTTTTCAGCCCTAGTTCATTAGGTTTGACTGGTAACACAAATATATGTACTACAAATACTGTAGTTTGTTTTAAATAGAAACATTATTTAAAATCTTGTTAGATCCTATTTTCAGTTTATACCCGTGCACACACTTTTGAATAAATATTGATGTGGTAATAAGACCTGTTTGGTTAATGAATATTTATTTGGATTGTCTTGCGGTGAAATATTGTTAAATACAGCAAGAGTAGGTTATTTTATGCAATGTTCTCATCATTACAGCAAACCTGAGGGAGTTGATCTCTCAGACCATGGTTAGCTGGGCTCAGGAGAGCCACATCCAAGACCCAGAGCTGGTACGTGCCATGTTTAGCCTACTGAGGCGGCAATACGACAGCATTGGTGAACTGCTTTTTGCTATGCGCAAAACCTACACAATCAGTGCTGCATCTGTACATGACACCATCCACCTGCTGGCCTCACTGGGTCAGATCCGTTCACTGCTCAGCGTCCGTATGGGCAAAGAGGAAGAGCAGCTCATGATTGATGGCCTCAGGTATGATCATTATAATTGGTTTTAATTTATATAGCACATTTTGAATTAATAATATTGTAATTGTTAATAATAGGTAATGAGAGGCTTTTATACATTCTTATACATTAAAAATGCCACATGCAGATTGCATAAGAATGTTTGCTACAGTCAAAATAATCTGAGCACAAAAAATTTTACAGAATAAAAATTGCAGTTATGTTAACTATCAGTTAATTGTGGGCAGAAAATTTAGAAAATGTCAGTTTTAAGCAGAAATAGCATCACTGAAGCAGTCTATGCAGTATATTAAGAATAGGCAAATAATAGTGCTACATGAACAGTTTAGTAACAGAAGTGGTAATAATTTCTTAGCCTCTTCAAATTTTTTACATTAAACCATTTAATAATTATTAATAACATACTGGCAGAATGTGAATAGGAACACACCAACTATGATAGATGGTTTAGCTAGGAAGAAGATGTATTACTTGTGCAATTATTCACAGGTCTGACATGATTTATGGCACTGAATAGCCATTCTAATTAGGGAGAAAGAAGAAAATGGAAAGCATATCATAGGCAACACAAGACCAGTAATTGCAGTAAAAAGCCTAACGTCTTTTCTTTTGTTTTGTATGTTTTTTAGTGACATAATGAACAATAAAGTTTTCTACCAGCACCCGAACCTGATGAGAGTACTTGGCATGCATGAAACTGTTATGGAGGTGATGGTGAATGTACTGGGTGGAGGCAAGTCCCAGGTACTGTTCAGTTGTTTAGGAATATTGTGTGCATGTGTGTGATATTGTGTCTGTCTGCCCGCCCATTGGGTGAATGATGTCCTCATAAAATCTGACATTTTTACCTATATATAGACTAAAATAGCTGAAAGACTTAATTTTGGCTACTGGGGTTAATGTTTGGTTTATATGTAGGTTTAGGTGTTGCAAATAGTTATTTGTTGGTGTGCCCGCACATACTGCAGTTTTTTACATCACACAAGATTTTCTTTGAAGTAATTACATTATATAATAGTAATAAAACTGTGGTTAGTTTATGTTCAGAAAGCATTTTTTCCAGAAGACTGGTGTGGAGAACTCTGTGGCTTAGGATGGAAAAAATAACAGGCACTGGTGTTCATAAAACTATAAAAAAGGCTCCTCCCTTTTTTTTTTCTTCTTCACTTACTTATTCAATCGCATACCAGTGTGTTATCTTAACCGCTTGCATCCTCTGATACCTCTTCACAAACTAACACTCGGCCATGCGCCTGTTGCCACGTACTCTCATCGTCTGACTCAGGCCGGGGAGCCGTCCAGCTTGCATTTTGCTCAAACCCTGTATGAAAACCTGTGTGAAAGCCTGCTGGCATGACACTGTCCTCTGGAACGGATCTGGTGCTCCCATTTTAGTAAGTTCAGTCAGAGGGCTGATGACATTCGTATCATGTGCATTGTGAGGTCGGACGATTTGATCAATGAGACGCTGCTGGGGCTCTAAACAACTGAAATGGAAGCATAATAATTGGTGTAATCCAAGTGGTTTAGGAGACATTGGAGGATCTGCCAATATACCTTGTTTAAATACGGTGTCAAATGAAACATAGCCGATCGAGCAATTTGTCAATGCAATACATCAAATTTAGACATCGCTTAGATTTTTCAATAAACCACACAGAACCAGACTGACTCCTTGCTCTTGGTGTAAAATAAAGCTCTGAGTTTATCCGGAACCACCTGTTTTATGTTTGAGTAGTCGGTCTGGGAGCAGTGCACCACACATCTCGATAGGAAGAGTCTTGATATGGTGTTCTATAAGGTTTGCAAAACTTAATCCAAAGCAAAAACACATCCACAAACTTTTTTTGTAAGCTAACAACCTGTGCTCTTTGTGATTGCAACAGGTCGTCTGCATGGTTTCAGAAGTGGTGAGAAGTGGTGCTATATCTGGCATCGCTTCTGACTGTGATCCTAACCTCATTGTTGACTTCTCTGACTTGCCATGTAACCTTGATGTGGATAGTAATATGAGATCTTTATCTCCTGTTGCAAATTCATGCAAAACCATTTTATACAGACTGTCATTCTTCAGCATGTAACAAATTCTCCCATGTTAATTGACCCAATGTGTGGATTTTGCTTTCAAGTCAAGACTTACTGAATTTTGTTTTTAACTATTAGAAGAAGAAGAGGGACTTCCCAGTATTATTACGGATATGTATAGCATGCCGCCTGTCTTATAACTGTACACTAGTAAAATCACTTAATTACATACTGTGAATAAAAGGGGCTCGAGCCACTTATCCCAATTACGTGCATCATTGTGAAAAAAAGTTATATTTTTGAGGGTTTGATTAAATCAATCTATTAAATCCTCTGTCTGTGGATGTTAAATGCCCATGGGGATTGATATAATTCCCAATAGTTTAGAAAGCTTGTGCAGTGTCTGTGACTTGGTCGGTCAGGATCTTTTTTGGGATCCCGACACAGAAGATAACTCTAAAAAGTGCCTTTGAAACACTGCAACCTAAAATGCTCAAAAAAGCCCTGCTTTTGGGCCACCTTGCTACAATGGGGTTTTATAAAGTAAGTAAAGATATAATGTTCACTGCATTACTAGCATGATATTGTATCTTCTTCAGTAGGCCTGTTATAAATGTATTTTGTTTCCAATGCCTGTTAGTTATTGCTGTGGTAATATTGGCTAATGGTAGGGCACACATTATTATTTAAAATGTTAAATAAGATGTTCTTAATTTTTTTTTTTTAGAATACCACATAATTTAGCATAAATTCAATTACTGAATTCTATAGGACAAAACTTCTTTTCTTGAGACACGAGTGTCTCTCATTACCGATTCAGTATATAAGCTTCCGTTCCGACATCACTAGGGTCGGACCTACTCAATGGCTACGGACACTGACCTCGTTCAAGACTGCCAGCATTCCCCACTGGCTTTGTGGATTACACTCCGCCCGAGGATTACTTTAGTTTCCGTGGATTCACTTTCGTTCCTTGGATTATTTAGTGCCGGGATCACTCGTTCCGTGGATTTCCCATTCCGTGGATCATACCGGTTCCGAGGATTACACCGGCTTTACGGACTAAACCCGCGTTACGGTTTGTGACTCTCCCTGACTCTGTGTTGTGCTCTGTTTACTTACGTTAAACATGATAGAGCTACGCCCGCTTCCGGTTCGTGGTCTGCACCCTGACAGAAGGTCCGACCAGTACTGAAGTAGGAATCACCCCAGGGGACGTCGTACCACCGCCTGGCCGCAAAGGGGACGTCGTACCGCCGCCTGGCTGCGAAGGGGACGTTGTACCGCCGCCTGGCCGCAAAATGGAATGGAATGCGAACCGCCGCCAGGCCGCAAAATGGAATGTGTTCCGCCGCCAAAACGTGACACGAACAGGACATCCTCACCAAACTCCTCCACCCCCAAGTTCCCCACTAGGTGACGTCTCGCCTCCAAGTTCCCCGCAAGGCGACGTTTCACCTCCAAGTTCCCCGCAAGGCGACGTTTCACCTCCAAGTTCTCTGGTTCTCCGGTTTTCTGGCCAAAGGTGTGCTCTGTTTACTTACGTTAAACATGATAGAGCTACTCCTGCTTCCAGTTCGTGGTCTGCACCCTGACAGAAGGTCCGACCAGTACCGAAGGAGGAATCACCCCGCCGCGGTGGTTCGGCAGCCAAACTCCGCTTTGGGTTTTACATGAACAGGACATCGTCACCAAACTCCTCCACCCCCAAGTTCCCCACTAGGCGACGTCTCCCCACCAAGTTCCCCGCAAGGCGACGTCTCCCCTCCAAGTTCCCCGCGAGGCGACGTCTCCCCTCCAAGTTCCCCGCAAGGCGACGTCTCGCCTCCAAGTTCCCCGCAAGGCGACGTCTCGCCTCCAAGTTTCCCGCAAGGCGACGTCTCGCCTCCAAGTTTCCCGCAAGGCGACGTCTCGCCTCCAAGTTCCCCGCAAGGCGACGTCTCGCCTCCAAGTCCCTCTGACGGCGGAGTCACGCTTCCAAGTCCCTCTGACGGCGACGTCTCGCCTCCAAGTCCCTCTGACGGCGGAGTCACGATTCCAAGTCCCTCTGACGGCGACGTCTCGCCTCCAAGTCCCTCTGATGGGCACGTCTCGCCTCCAAGTCCCTCTGATGGGCATGTCTCACCTCCAAGTCCCTCTGGTGGCGACGTCTCGTCTCCAAGTCCCTCTGATGACGACGTATTGCCTACAAGTTCCCTCTAAGACGTCATCGCACCTCAATACTCCTCCAACAGCTACGAAGCACTCAAAGATTCCTCCCAATGTGCTGTCCCGCCTTATACCCCTGCAGAGGACACCGTTGGGTCACTGGGGTCTGCAGCAAACTTCCGCAGAGGACGTCGCTCCGCTTCTGTCCTCCGTCGAGGGCGTCGTTTGGCCTCTGATCTCCGCCGAGGGAGTCGCTTGGCTTCCGATCCCTGCCGAGGGCGTCATTCAGCTTCAGTTTTCCAGAAAGCACATTGCTCGGTCTCTGAGCTTCACCGTGGGTGTCGCACGCCCTCTGAGCTCTGCCGTGGGCGTCGAACAGCCTCTGAACCACGCCGTGGGGGACCTTACCGTGGGCGACTCTGTCTCTCCCTAACTCTGTGTTGTGCTCTGTTTACTTACATTAAACATGATAGAGCTACTGCCACTTCCGGTTTGTGGTCCGCACCCTGACAAGCTTACAGTATATTGGAAAAATAGCTAGCTCATTAGGATTTTATTAGATTTATTAAAGCTGCTGTGCTTTCATAAGTCAGTGGACTCTTGAGTTCTCTTATAATTTTATTCCTTGTAAAAACATTTCATCATGCATGCAAATAAGTAGACTCCTACATTACACAAACAAGAATTAAGCCAGTAAAGGGGGAGATGTAGTACGTATACTCTGGTAGTAAGATTCAGATAGCAGATGCAAGCACAGGTCTTTTTATATTTGTCTTTTGTTAATTAAATAAAACAAACATAAGTATATGTATGAACATGTATTCTAAACATCAGTCAAGAAAGCAAGCATAACATGCGTAGCACAAGACCAGCAAAGGGTTAGGGTTAGGGTTTGGAGAAACGCACAGCCAACATAACTGAAATGTCACAATAAATCATAAGTGAGTTTTACTTAGGGACTGTGCATAAATTAATTGTTCATGTTAAATTCTTTTTTTTTTATAACTTAGGACTAACTCTCAAAGTGTTTTTTTTTTTTTTACACGTTGTTTACTCTTCAACTCACGCTGAGGGAGAGGCATTGCTTCTGGTTATTGCTTTGCATATAGTAGTTCACTAAAACTAGCACAAAGCAGGGCCCATGTGCCCTCTATTTCAAAAGCAGTGAAATTTTAGTAATTTGTTCATTTTATTTTGACCTTGCATCCAGAAATTATTAGTTCACCTCCATAGACTTCTGGTTCAAGTGACCGCTGTATAGACTCTGTACAAGAAATGAAAATAAAGCAACTATACTTGTTTTTGTACTTGGAAGTGTTGCCAGTGATCATGTTTTTTTTTAATATAACTGGTGTTTAATTTAATGATCCTCCTTCTTTCACAGGAAATTGCTTTTCCCAAAATGGTTGCTAGTTGCTGCCGCTTCCTTTGCTATTTTTGTCGAATCAGTCGGCAGAACCAAAAGGCCATGTTTGATCATCTGAGTTACCTGCTAGAAAACAGCAGTGTGGGCTTGGGTGAGTTGCTGAACATGAGGATCTGTACTAATTAGTACTGCTGTATGTGAATTGTTTTATTCCTACCAGAGTTATTGTAACATGATAGATTAAAAGTTAGGAACGCAGACAAAGTTTGAGCCAGTCTGAACAGTGTTGTAATTAAATATACTTTAATTGTCAAATCGATGTATATATCCATAATTTTATTTACTTATTATATATATATATATATATGTTTTTTTATGTTATTGACAGAATCTACAGTCATGGCCAAAATTATTGGCACCCCTGGAATATTTCCAGAAAATCAAGTATTTCTCACAGAAAAGTATTGCATTAACACATGTTTTGCTATACAGATGTTTATTCCTTTTGTGTGTATTGAAACAAAACAAAAAAAAAAGGAGGGGAAAAAGCTAATTTGACATAATGTCACACAAAACTCTAAAAATTGGTTGGACAAAATTATTGGCACCCTTAACTTAATATTTTGTTGCACATTCTTTGGAAAAAATAACTGAAATCAGTCGCTTCCTATAACCATCAATAAGTTTCTTTCACCTCGCAGCCGGAATTTTGGACCACTCTTCCTTTGCAAACTGCTCCAGGTCTCTCATATTGGAAGGGTGCCTTTTCCCAACAGCAATTTTAAGATCTCTTAAGACATCTTTAAACCTCCACCATATTTAACTGTAGGTACTGTGTTCTTTTCTTTGTAGGCCTCATCCGTTTTTCGGTAAACAGTAGAACAATGTGCTTTACCAAAAAGCTCTATCTTGGTCTGATCTGTCCACAAGATGTTTTCCCAGAAGGATTTTGGCTTACTCAAGTAAATTTTGGCAAACTGTAGTCTTGCTTTTTTATGTGTCGGTGTCAGCAGTGGGGTCCTCCATAGCGTTTCATTTCATTTAAATTTCGACGGATAGTTCGCACTGACACTGATGCTCCCTGAGCCTGCAGGACAGCTTAAATTTCTTTGGAACTTGTTTGGGGCTGCTTATCCACCATCCAAACTATCCTGCGTTGCAACCTTTCATCAATTTTTCTCTTCCGTCCACACCCAATGAGATTAGCTACAGTGCCATGGGTTGCAAACTTCTTGATAATGTTGCGCACTGTGGGCAAAGGATCTCTGGAGATGGACTTGTAACCTTGAGATTGTTGATATTTTTCCACAATTTTGGTTCTTAATTCCTCACACAGTTCTCTTCTGCTTTTTCTGTTGTCCATGCTTAGTGTGGCACACACAATGCAAAAACTAAGTGAACTTCTCTCCTTTTTTATCTGCTTTCAGGTATGATTTTTATATTGCCCATACCTGTTACTTGAGTTTAAAAGGGCATCACATTAATTTTGTCCAGCCCATTTTTGGAGTTTTGTGTGACATTATGTCAAATTTGCTTTTTCCCTCCCTTTTTTGTTTTGTTCCAATACACACAAAGGGAATAAACATGTGTATAGCAAAACATGTGTTAATGCAATACTTGATTTTCTGGAAAAATTTCAGGGGTGCCAACAATTTTGGCCATGACTGTATATAGCTATATACAGTGTATTTGCATCCTTCCTGGGTTTTTTTTTTTGTGAAAAAGTACTACAGTAAAACCCCGTTGTACGAGCAACCTATAGTACGAGCAAACGGAGATACGAGCGACTTTGCTCGCAAAATTTAACCCTATTTTACGAGCAAATTTCAAAGGCACGAGCAAACCCACGCTGCCGGTTCCCCGTTTTCGGCCAAGGGTCGCATCAGTCGCTTAGAGGATGACGTATCACTCGGTGGCTCTCGTTGTTTAGTGCAGCAAAACTTTACTTTTTTTAGTTTTATATTTTTATTTCACTAGAAATCTTGAAAAATGTCTCCCAAGAAAATCAGTGATGGTGCTGTGAAAACGAAAGTAAATAGAATTACCATGGAAACCGAGGAGGTTATGAGCGTGGTGTGCGTCTCACACTCGCAATCAACCACTACCGCATGAGGAAGTGTTAAATTATGTTTACATAACGGTTAAAATAGGCTACAAATACTTTTTAAGTGCAGAAATAAGCGATCGAATGAGATCTCGGAACGGATTAAATCACTTTTACATTCATTCCTATGGGGAAAATCAGTTCAAACGTACAAGCAAATGGACCTATTAGCAATTTTCAAGAACGAATAATGGTCGTACAACGGGGTTTTAGTGTACTAAAAATACTCCAAGAGCGCAATGACGACTAATCCGGGAGTTAATTAAAGAACCCCCAGTATAACATTTATATAATTGCAGGCCTCACTTGCCTCAGTAAAGGTCAGTGTTCATGACTCAACAATAAGAAAATGGCAAAAATGGTTGGCAAAATGAACAAAAAAAACACAGGCTTATCTCACATTTTCCAAAAAAACATCTTGATTACCTCCAAGACAAACAATTAACTTTTTGGAATGTGTGCATCCCATTACATCTATCTTAAAACTAACTCAGCATTTGATAAAAAGGGCCAAATTTGATTAAGATGCTGTGGAATGAGCCAAAACAGGCCATTCATGCTTGAAAAACCTCCAATGTGGCTGAATTAAAACAATGCTGCAAAAAAGAATTGGCCAAAATCCCTCCACAGTGATGTGAAAAACTCATTGTCAGTTATCACAAACGCTTGTTGCAAAGGGTAGCACAACCCATTATTAGGTTTAGGGGCAGGCAGGTTTCCTTTCCCTTAAAAAATTAAATCATCATTTAAAATCTGCATTAAATATATAAAAAAATTTCTGACTTCATCTTTATGTAATATTAATATTTCCTTGATGATCTGAATCAGAACAAGTGCCACAAATATTCAAAATAAAAATTCAAATTCAGTTTATTTAAAAAATATATTTTTTTTCAAGATACTTTGTGAAAATACTTTTTTTTTTTTACAGCACTGCAACATGTATTGAAATTCATTGTGTAGGTGTTATTCATAAACTGTATATTAAACCAATGCAACACAATGTGAGCAAAAGGTGTACTGATAAATCATCAGTAAACATGGGAAGGATGATGATACTGTCACTTCTGCTTTTAACCTAATTTTCCTTTTTTTGTATTACTAACCTATTTTGGGTTTTCTATGACAAGCATTAGAAACACTGCTGTCTACTAGCAAATTTAAAGTTACAGAAACAATTACTTAAAACACATTTCCATGCATATCCTTGTAGCTTCTCCATCAATGAGAGGTTCCACTCCTCTAGATGTAGCTGCTTCGTCTGTAATGGACAACAACAGCCTTGCTCTTGCTCTTGAGGAGCCTGACCTCAGCAAGGTGTGTGTGTGTGTGTGTGTGTGTGTGTGTGTGTGTGTGTGTGTGTGTGTGTGTGTGTGTGTGTGTGTGTGTGTGTGTGTGTATTTTTTTTTTCAACTGAATGAATGAGTTCCAAAATTAATATATTTCAAGAAGTACATTATTCTTACAGTGCAATTGTAGGGAACCAGAATTTCTGTGTATGTATATGTCTGTGTAGGTGGTAATGTATCTGGCTGGCTGTGGACTGCAGAGTTGTCCCATGCTTCTTGCCAAAGGGTATCCAGATATAGGTTGGAACCCAATTGAGGGAGAGCGCTACCTCACCTTTCTTCGCTTCACAGTCTTTGTCAATGGTAAACCAAACACAAAATAAAGAGTATTTTTACTGTAATATGCCAATGGTACACTTCATGGCTTCATCAACAATGACATTAACAATATAATAATTTAACAATTAATAGAGGTCGACTGTTATGGGTTTTTCTATGGCTGATGACAATATTCAGAAATCAGGGCAGCCAGTGATTGATATATATGTCGATTTTATTGGCAGATATGTTTGGCCGATTTTCTTTTTTTTCCCCTTCATCTAACAAAATCTACCAGTTAAGACATGATACAGAAACACATACATTGCTTAAATAAAACATTTTTTGAACAGCCAGTGCACTTTAGATTTTTTTTCTGCACCATTGGCTCTAGTCTATTGGCTCCTGTGTCAAATCAGGAGCTCATAGAAGAGAAAGAGATTTTATTAACAATCATTAACAAATATGATTGAAAAAGCTGGGAGAGTTATCTTCTCTCAAACAAGCGCATATCGTTCACATACGGTTTGCAGCACAATTTACAGTGGGGCAATAAAGTATTTAGTCAGTTCTCCCACTTAAAAAGATGAGAGAGGCCTTTAATTTTCATCATAGGTACACTTCAACTATGAGAGACAAAATAAGGAAAAGAAAATCCAGAAAATCACATTGTCTGATTTTTAAAGGATTTATTTGCAAATTATGATGGAAAATAAGTATTTGGTCACCTACAAAAAAAAGCAAGATTTCTGGCTCTCACAGATCTGTAACTTCTTCTTTAAGAGGCTACACTGTCCTCCACTTGTTTCCTGTATTAATGGCACCTGTTTGAACTCATTAGCAGTATAAAAGACACCTGTTCACAACCTCAAACAGCCAGACTCCAAACTCCACTATGGCCAAGACCAAAGAGCTGTCAAAGGACACCAGAAAAAAAAATTGTAGACCTGCACCAGGCTGGGAAGACTGAATCTGCAATAGGTAAGCATCTTGGTCTGAAGAAATCAACTGTGGGGGCAATTATTAGAAAATGAAAGACATACAAGACCACTAATAATCTCCCTTGATCTGAGGCTCCACGCAAGATCTCACCCGTGGGGTCAAAATGATCACAAGAATAGTGAGAAAAAAATCCCAGAACCACACGGGGGGACCTAGTGAATGACCTGCAGAGAGCTGGGACAAAGTAACAACGGCTACCATCAGTAACACACTACGCCGCCAGGGACTCAAATCCTGCAGTGCCAGATGTGTCCCCCTGCTTAAGGCAGTACATGTCCGGGCCCGTCTGAAGTTTGCAAGAGAGCATTTGGATGATCTAGAATAGGATTGGGAGAATGTCAGATGAAACCCAAATAGAACTTTTTGGTAATAACTCAAATTGTCGTGATTGGAGGAGAAAGAATGCTGAGTTGCATCCAAAGAACACCATACATACTGCGAAGCATGGGGGTGGAAACATCATGCTTCGGGGTTGTTTTTCTGCAAAGGGACCAGGACGACTGATCCATGTAAAGGAAAGAATGAATGGGGCATGTATCATAAGAGTTTGAGTGAAAACCTCCTTCCATCAGCAAGGGCATTGAAGATGGAACTTGGCTGGGTCTTTCAGCATGACAATGATCCCAAACACACCGCCCGGGCAACGAAGGAGTGGCTTCGTAAGAAGCATTTCAAGGTCCTGGAGTAGCCTAGCCAGTCTCCAGATCTTAACGGCATAGAAAATCTTTGGCTGGAGTTGAAAATCCATGTTGCCCAGTGACAGCCCCAAAACATCACTGCTCTAGAGGAGATCTGCATGGAGGAATGGGCCAAACTACCAGCAACAGTGTGTAAAAACCTTGTAACAAAGGGTAGATAACAACAAAGGGTATATAACAAAGCATTGAGATTAACTTTTGTTATTGACCAAATACTTATTTTCCACCATAATTTGCAAATAAATTCTTTAAAAATCAGAATGTGATTTTCTGGATTTTTTTCTTCCTATTTTGTCTCTAATAGTTGAAGTGTACCTATGATGAAAATTACAGGCCTCTCTCATATTTTTAAGTGGGAGAACTTGCACAATTGGTGGCTAAATAAATACTTTTTTGAACCACTGTAAATGCATAGTTGATAGTTAAGTTTGCAGCGTAATCGACCTGTGCCTGAATGACCTGATTAATTAAACCATGCCCAAAAGTCAGCCTGCTAAACCGGCCAGCCTATCAAACGTATTACCTCTAATTGTTAACAATGTACATTTAGATGAAAAATAACCCCAGCCAAAAAAAATTGGGACATATGTAAAATATAAATAAAAGCAGAATGCAATGATTTGCAGCTCTCATTAACCCCTTATTTTATTTACAAGACAGCACAGAAAACATGTAACAAATGTTTAAACAGGAAATCTACAATTTTAAGGAATAAGTACATAAAATTGCATAGAATTTGAATCTCTCTTCTTGGAAATGGGCTTGTATTATTTATGACATGATATTGAATGATGTTCATCAATCTTATTGACACCTACACAGTAATAGTGCAACGGTGCATTCTTTTTACTTTTCTTTAGGTGAAAGTGTAGAAGAGAACTCTAGTGTTGTGGTAAAGTTGCTAATTCGTAGGCCTGAGTGTTTTGGACCTGCGTTGCGTGGAGAAGGTGGTAATGGACTGCTAGCTGCTATGAAGGAAGCCATTAACATATCAGAAACACCAGCACTTGATCTGTCCAGCACCACGCAGGGTCTGGTTTCTGACACGTAAGATAAACACACCTCACTATTTTACTACTGTCATCATTTGGGTTTTAACAGAAACGTATGCCCATAATGCGATGTACACAGATTTGACCACATGTGAACACTCAAATAAAATGTTACATTTATTGAATATAGTGGGATGTTTTATATAGTATTTCCTATTAAAAGGTTATAATAAGCCGAATGTACAGTTATATTAAACTTATTTAATCAATTATGTAATTTTCTTAGGTCTACAGATGATGAAGAGGAGGAAGAGGTGGTTCACATGGGCAATGCCATCATGTCCTTCTACTCAGCCCTCATCGATCTGCTGGGACGCTGTGCACCTGAAATGCATGTATGCTACCCTTATTTTCATTCTCACGCACAGATTCTCATGGACAGTATATAATGTTTTTAATTTTATACTTAACTACATTAAATCATGTTAGGATATTGCATTTGTATAAACCTGCAATTTCGTTCATACCTCAAAAGCATGTAAATGTTTTTATTATATTGTGCTTAGTTTTATTTAGGTTGTGCTTCTGGGGTTTACATTATAAAATCCAGTGGCAGGCTGTGAATTTTTATACCCAGTGTTGTGCTCGTTACTAAAAAATAGTAACTAGTTACAGTTACTCGTTACTTCATTCAAAAAGTAACTCCGTTACTTTGTTGATTACTTACACCAAAAAGTAGTGTTACTGTTAAAAGTAACTTTTTAGTTACTTATTTAAAGAACCTTCTTTAATGTTCCCATTAATGCCCTTTTATGCGTTATGATCTATACAAACACAAAACTGACTTTAACACAAAGTAATTTCTAAACACTATTTTATTGAAGTCAGACCAGCACAAACTGAATATATCACAAGGATTTCTGAAATAAATAACAAAACAAGCTGAATAATATATTCACAATCAAAAACTAAAGTGGCTTCTGCTGTTGTGTTGAGCTCTTAAAAATGTTCCTGTCACAGCTGAAGTATGAAAACTATCCACAATGAAGAACAGAACACCGGGTTAGCTTCTAGCTTCTTCGAGGCGTGGAGTTTCTGAAAGAGCTTCGGCAGATTGGAGTTGCTGTTTATCGCAGTAGATTCGACATTCGAACCAGAAAGACACAGCTTAGATTTGACAGTTTTTGTCTTTATACTCAACTAAAGTGAAATAATGAGCATATTTCCACTTTGAGAAACTCGTCTTGCTCTCGCCTCGACTCGCCATGACTGCTGCACAGACCTGAATAAACGGAGACATGCCCACAGTGCGTCTTCTTCGTGTTTACAGTGGTTCATCCACCAATCCCACAGTGCGTTTTCTTTCTGTTTACAGTGGTTTATCCACCAATCCTACAATGGGACGCTGCTGTAAGCAGGTTAGGCTGTAGTCTACACTTCAGCCGAAATTAATTCATTTAAAAAAGTACCAGTTAACGCACCATACTGTAACGGTAACGAAGTTACTTTATTTTTTAAAAGTAACACGTTACAGTATTCGTTACTGTCAAAAGTAACGCGTTACTGCCCAATACTGTTGGTACATGTGCCTTAAGTGGAGACCCACCCGACTTAATCCACCTCTTAATACCGCCACTATCAAGTCGCAATTATAGAAACCATCAATAGTATACAAAAACACAATATAACAACGCGTGGCATTACAGAGAGAGGCAATTTGCATACATTCCGCCATGAAAATAAATTTTTTAAGTATGTCTGAAACCAAATCTAGTTCTCTTTCACCATCAGCCATTGTGGCCATAAAAAAGTCTAACTCTGAAGTATGAATGTGTGCAGATCGCTACAGATGTGTTTTGCTAGTTGAACTTGCGTTGTAACAGTTTCCATCTGACCAACTAATCAGAGGACGGAAAAATGCTGATGCTATTCTGGACCAGCTAGCTGGCCCTGTGAGGCGAATCTAAAATAAGACCCATTGCTAATATAGTCTAAGGTACAATGGTCAGCACTACTGATTGTGAAGGCCCTGGGCAGATTAAATTGACATGGCAGCACATAGAGGCTGAAATCTGATTGGGCAAAAAAATATAACATCCAAATGCATGTACTGGAAGCAGTGCAGCCAAGAGGAACGCTACGAAATGAAGAGAATAGACTGTTATTACAATTTCAAGGAACACATTAGAATTTAGGTTGGAAATGTAGGCCAGTGATTCTAAAAGTGTTTAGGCCAGCAGAAAACACCTTGCTGACTCTGATGGCCCATCAATGATATAATCATTCGCCCCTCATTTACACAGCTTATCAATAAAGGCAAAGGAGAGGCTCTGAGAATCCGTGCCATCTTGCGCTCCTTGGTGCCCACTGAAGACCTTGTTGGCATCATCAGCATCCCACTCAGGATGCCTGTGGTTAATAAAGGTAAGAGTGTAACAAGCTAATGGAGAAAGGGGGTAAGAAAATCACCCTACACACCCAGCCAACTCTCTCTTCGAACTGTTTCCTTCTGAACGGCGCTACAGAGCACTGTTCATCAGAACAGCCAGGCACAAAAAAATGTTTTCCCCCACAGGCTATACTCAGCATGAACAATTAAAATACTCATAATTACACATTTGTACATAGAATCCAATGGTCCATTTTTAAACTGCAAACTTGTAAATAACATCTGTAAATTTATTAAAACAATATTTTAACTCTGTATATATTACATTATTTAATTGTCTGGTTTACTATTCTGTAATATTATGTCTGGTACTAAATCAGATATTAGTGCAAAATAAAATAGGGTTTTTTATTAATGATTTCTTTGCAAAATAAAAAGATTTGATAAATAGGTGGTATTGCTCTTTGTCTTTGTCTCAGATGGCAGTGTGACTGAGCCAGACATGTCAGCCTGTTTCTGCCCAGACCACAAGGCTCCCATGGTTCTGTTTCTGGATAGAGTCTATGGAATAGAAGACCAAACCTTCCTCTTACATCTTCTGGAAGTTGGCTTCATGCCTGACCTAAGATCAGCTGCCTCTCTAGACACAGTGAGCACATGCACCTTTACAACTTTATAAATCTGAATGATAGTATGATAAACATCCATATTTATATTTTAGTATTACTATATTACATATACAGTGTCATAATTCCCTAAATATTTGAAATGGCCTATATTTTTTAATTTAGTGCATGCATCATGAATGCATAATGGTGCCGCGAATAGCAGCCATGGTGCTGAGCTTCCGCAATTCTTCTACTGTTTTTGTTTGTTTGTGTTTAGTCATTTTTCTTCCAAGTTTTACCAGAAAAGAACTCCTGAACATTAAGCAAAACAATGTTTTTCCCGTTTTTGACTTTTCTAACTTTCGAACTGCGCTCCAAAGCAAATATCTCGCGAATGTCTGTTCGCTTCCTAACAAAACGGATAAACTTCTTCTTCTCACCCGCATCAACACAGACTTTTCAAACTCTGCTGCATTGTGCTTCACTAAAACCTGGCTTTAAAACATTCACTTCTCGTGAATGTGTATGTTCCTCCAGACACCTGCGTGAGTGCAGCGCTGCAAAAGATGGCTGAACAAATAACTAAAATGGAGCAAAGGTACCCAGACTCTCTTTTAATAATTCTTGGAGATTTTAACAAAGCAAATCTTTCCCATAAACTGCCAAAAATGTAGAGAGCATGTACCACCAGAGACAGTACATTTTTGGATCACTGTTACACCCCAATAAAGGATGCATATCACTCTGTCTCACGAGAAGCTTTGGGGCTCTCTGATCACTGTCACTGTCACCACGCCCACAGTCTGTGGAGAATCAACACCTGGCTTAAGATCTGAATGTGTTCTACTGTCGGTTTAAAAAGCCCAGTCTACCACCCACCACCCCCTCTGATCTGCACTTCACACATTTATCTACCCCCAATGCAACACCCCTTCCTTCCTCTACCTCCATTTAAACTGTGCATAAGGTATGTGTAGAGGATGTGAAACGAGTCTTCATAAGACAGACGATAGGACCAGATGTGTAGAGGATGTGAAACGAGTCTTCAGAAGACAGACGACTAGGACCAGATGGTGTTTCACCTGCCTGCCTAAAAGTCTGTGCTGACAAACTGACCCCCATCTTCACTCAAATATTTAACAGATCACTGGAGCTGTGTGTAGATCCCTGTTACTTCAAATGCTCCACGATCATTCTGGTCCCCAAAAAACCCAAAATCACTGTTTTTTTTTCACATCTGTGATCATGAAGTCATTTGAAAGACTGGTCCTGGACATCACTGGACCTCTGCTAGACCCCCTTCAGTTTGCCTGCAAAACAAACTGGTCTGCAGATGATGCAGTCATCTGCATTATATACTGCAACACCTTGACAGTCCTGGGACCTATGCAAGGATCTTGTTTGTAGACTTCAGTCCGGCCTTCAATACCATCATTCCTGACCTTCTCTCAGCCAAACTGACCCAGATTTCCGTGCCCACCCATCTGTGGATCACCAGCATCCTGACAGACAGGCAGTAGACAGTGAGACTGGGCAAACTCACATCCAGGTCTCTCACTATCAGCACTGGTGCTTCCCAGGGTTGCTGGGAGGGTTCCCCACTGCTCTTCTCCCTGTACACAAATGACTTCACCTCTAAAAAACCCTCTGTCAAGCTCCCGAAGTTTGCGGATGACACTACAGTCATTGGCCTCATTCAGATAGAGACGAGTCTACTTACAGACAGGAGGTTAAAGAGCTGGCTGTCTGGTGCAACCACCACAACCTGGAGCTTAGCACGCTCAAAACAGTGGAGATGATCGTGGACTTTAGAAGAAATCCCCCAGCACTATAAAAATGGCTCCATGTTGTTTGTTTGCTGTTTGCAGCTATGTACTAGTCTATATTTTGTTAGATTTGTATGTAAAATAAATAAAAATGGAGGAAAGCAATAGTTCGCTAGTGCTGATCTCAAAATGTTATTTTCTGTATAGAATAGCCTGTAGTATTTGTTTTTTTCTCTGTATGTGTTTAAATATGAGGTGATTGTACAATGTTCTGTTGCTCATGGACAGTGCATTGCAAAAGTATTCATACCCCTTGAATATTTCCACATTTTGTCACATTATAACCACAAACTTATAAATGTATTCTTTATGGATTTTAATATAATAGACCAACACAAAGTATTGCATAATTGTGAAGTGGAAGGAAAATGATACATGGTGTTAGATTTTTTACAAATAAAAATCTGAAAGTGTGGCATGCATATGTATTCAGCCCCCCTGAGTCAATACTTTGTCAAACCACCTTTCGCTGCAATTACAGATGCAATTCTATTTGGGTATGTCTCTAATAGCTTTGCACATCTAAAGACTGTATTTTTTGCCTATTCTTCTTTGCAAAACAGCTCCAGTTAGATCAGATTATAATAATATACTTTGAACCATTCCATTGTAGCTCTAGCTGTATGTTTAGGATTGTTGTCCTACTGGAAGGTGAACCTCTGCCACAGTCTCAAGTCTTTTGCAGCATCTAATAGGTTTTCTTTCAGGATTGCCCTGTATTTAGCTCCACTGATCTTCCCATCACCTCTGACCAGCTTCCCTGTCCCTGCTGAAAGAAAAGCATCCCCACAGCTGAATGATGTTTTCAGGCTGATGTGCAGTGTTGGGTCCCACCAAACATAGCGTTTTGCATCACAACTCGATGTAGACCTCGCATCTTACCTCGCACTCCTGACCAAATTTTCTTCGGATGTTACTTCTGCTAAAACTGCCTTCTACATGGAAAAGCTTAAGGCCTCTGCACAAGATCCCTGTAAGCTCCACAACATCTTCTCTTCACTACTCAACCCCCCTGCCACACCTGCTCCATCCTCACCGACTGCTAATGACTTTGCCTCCTTCTATGATGAAAAGATTAAGGAAATCTGCCAGACCTTCACTTTCTCCCCAACAATGACTACACAACACTACTCCTTTGTTGTCAAGTTTCTCAACCTTAACAGAAGATGGGATACTGCAAGTCATCCAATATTGCAATCCCACCACCTGCCCTCTGGATCCAATCCCTTCAACTATGCTTCAGACCATCACACAAGATCTCCTGCCCTTCATCTCCACAATCATTAATGGTTCCTTAACATCTGGCCATGTGCCAACTACCTTCAAGCAAGCAAGTGTTATTTCCATTTTAAAGAAACCTGCTCTGGACCCTGCTACAGACCGGTATCACTTCTCTCCCTTCTTTCTAAATCTCTGGAATGCACTGTTTTTAACCAACTGTCTGTGTATCTTTCACAGAACAACCTCCATGATCCGAACCAGTCTCAACCACTCAACTAATCTTTTCTTTCCCTCCATTAGATACCACAGCTTCCACTCGGATCTCGGCATGCTTGACAGACATACCTTCATGGATGAGAGCTCATCAACTAAAACTCAACCCCAGCAAAACAGAACTGCTGGTCATCCCAGGTGATTCATCTCCAGGTCAAGATCTCCAACTAACTCTCCATGACTCTCTGCTCTCCCCTTCAGCCACTCCTTGTTACCTTGGTTTAACCATTGACAATAATCTGTCCTTCTTCCCACATGTCGCTAATGTGGCTCGTTCCTGTCGATTTCTTCTCCAATATCAGAAGGATTCATCCATTTCTGTCCGCACAGGCTGCCCAGGTGCTTGTTCAGTCTCTTGTCATCTAAAGACTCGACTACTGTAACTCTCTGCTGGCAGGTCTTCCCCTGAACACTATTCGTCCACTGCAAATGATCCAAAACACAGCTGCACAACTTGTGTTCAATTTGCCCAAGTTCTCCCACACCACCACACTGCTACGCTCCCTTCACTGGCTTCCAGTAGCTTCACGTATCAGATTCAAAATACTGATGCTTGTCTACAAGGCCAAAAATGGACCAGCGCCATCTTACTTCAGAGACCTCATCACATCTCGTATTGCACCACGCTGTCTGAGATCCTCCAGCACTGTTTGACTTGTACCACCTTGGGTTTGTACCATGTTGAGATTTCTGGCTGCTTTTTGGATCAGTGCTCTCCTTGCCTGGCCTGTCAGTTTAGGTGGACGACCATGTCTTGGTAGGTTAGCAGTTAAGTGCCATACTCTTTCCATTTTCGGATGATGGATTGAACAGTGCTCTGTGAGATGTTTAAAGCTTGGGATATGGTTTTATAACCTAACCCTGTTTATTTTAACTTCACTATAACTTTATCCCCCACCTGTCGGGTGTGTTTTTTTGTCTTCTTGATGCAGTTTGCTCACTAATGTTCTCTAACAAACCTCTGAGGCCTTCACAGAACAGCTGTAATTATACTGGGATTTAAGTAAACACAGGTAGACTTTAATCCCTAATTAGGTGACTTCTGAAGGCAGTTGATTGCACTGAATTCTATTTAGGGTTCAGAGTAAAGGGGGCTGAATACATACTGTATGCACGCCACACTTTTCAGATGTTTATTTAAAAAAAAAATCTTTAACACTATGTATAATTTTCCTTCCACTTCACAATTATGCAATACATTGTGTTGGTCTGTCAGATAAACTACCAATAAAACACATTTAAGTTTGTGATTATAATGTGACAAAATGTGGAAATATTCAAGTGTAGGATTTCTTTTGCAATGCACTGTATGCGTCTCAAACCTGGTTTACTGAAAGTGGTTTCATGACACCACTTATTTTTCTAAGCAAATATGATTTTTTTCCTTAAGTATTCTGTGGTAGTGTCTGTTCATAATATTTCCATGGCCAGTTTACACAATTTATGATATACTGTACTCAAAGTGAGAAAGGCCCAAATTTAAGCTTCAGTGTATGAATTGAATTAAATGAATGAGTCACAGGCAGTATGATTTTAATACATAAAATTTACTTCTTTGTTTCTGGATTGCTTTTGCTTGGTATGAGAAGGTCTATAGCTAGCTTTGTTGGATACCTATTTATTTAAGAATATACTTCTAGTGCCAGATTTGTTTAGGCTATGGCTGTCATAATTAATGCATTAATAACGCGTTAACCAAATTTATTTTAACGGCACTCATTTTATTGTTCGTGCGAATAATGTAGCACGCATTTCTGTTTGACTATTTTTATTAAAAATATAAAGCAATATAAAAGAGGCGAAAGTAAAACCTTCAACGCAACACACGTTTATTCACGACATCCTTTCTTTACTCAGATATAAAAACAACGTTTATAAAGTCCACCACATTTTTTTTTAATCACTAAACATTTATTTGACTGATGCACCAATTCTCAAATCAAGCACCAAAATTCACCATGATGCACACAAACAGTCTGTTTAAACATGACTTAATTCATTTTAAACACCATGATTACTTTAAAACATTTACATTTACATTAGATTTCATGCTCTATATTGAGTATGGTTTCAGTAATATTAAACATGCATTTGCGAAATGCATCCACATTTGTCCATGCCCATGTTGCTTAGAGTTTTAAAAGCTTGAAAAGTATTAATTAAGGGTACATTTCAAACAGATAAAAACGTGCAATTAAGTCATGACAATCATGTGATTAATTGTGATCAGATAGCAGATTCTGCAGCTGCTGCACTCTTTTGTGTTTTGATTTCTTTAGGTAAAAATTTATAAAAAGCAGAAAAGAATAAGGCTTTCAAATGTCAGATATACATTACAGCACAGTGAAATTCTTTCTTTGCATACCCTATCATGTTAGGGAGCTGGGGGCAGAGCGCAGTCTTAAACATGATACAGAACCCCTGGAGTAGAAAGGGTTAAGGGCCTTGCTCAAGAAACCAAGAGTGGTAGTTTGGAGATTCTGGGACTTAAACCCCTGATTCTGCAATCAGTAATGCGAAGCCTTAACCACTGATCTACCATGTCTCAGATGTAATGTATTTGTAATTAAATGTGATTTGACTTGCAATCCTATGTAAGTGGGTATTACTCTTTAAATTTCCTATTGTTATCTTCTTGGGCTCATGTAAGACCATGTTTTGGGATCAGCAGTATCCAAAAAAGTTTTGTTAAGATTTTTTTCAAGGAGACCAAACCGCTTTTGTTCGTCTCTATTTATAATTTCTTCCCCCACTACTCCTCATAGGATTGTATACTTGTATACATGATAATTGAAAAAAATATTTCTTTGTAAAACATCTTTTCCTTTAATTCATCTGTAGGAAGCATTAAGGACCACAGAAACAGCACTGGCCATGAATCGTTATATTGGATCTGCAATGTTGCCTTTGCTGACTTGCTGTGCCCCTCATTTTGCCGGTACAGAACACCACATTGCACTTATTGACTCCATGCTTCACACCATTTACCAGCTGAGCAAGGGCTCCACACTCACTAAAGCCCAGAGAGATGCTATTGAGGAGTGCCTGCTGGCTGTATGCAAGTAAGTCTGTTTTGGTTTTACAATGTGGAGGCTGTTTTTTTATTATTATTATTATTATTATTGTTCTGCCATAATTTAATGATAAGGTCAATGATATCCTTGAAGTATTGATTATTATATCATCCTCTGCTCATAATAATCCAATCATGCTATCCTTATAACAAAGGTGAAACCTGAAAGCACAATTATTCCTCCATCCTCACAGATTGCTAGTTGGAGAGTGTATAAAAATGTTAATGTCACAAGCTTACATAAATAGTTTTTTGTGTCCCTTTTACAGGTACTTGCGGCCCTCTATGCTTCAGCAACTGTTGCGTTGCTTGGTGTTTGACGTGCCCTTGCTATCTGAATATTGTAAGATGCCTTTGAAGGTAAATACTGCTCATTTTAAGCATACTTTTGGCTACTGTAATACATCATGTGCTTTTTCCAGTATCTAGTATCTTCTGGAATCAGTAATTATTATACCCTTTTCCTTTCTTATAATGCTCTAGGCATGTCAAATTCCTTTTATTAAGTTTTTTTAGTGCATGTATAAACACAAAAGGGGTATATTTCAGTCATATTTCAAAGGAAAATCTCTAAATGAAATCTTATTGTACTTACTTGTCATTTTAAAACAAAGGCAAAAGTGGGAAAGCAGTAAATAGTTAAATGTCCACGTTTTAGGAATACCTCTATACTTGCACATTCATGCAGAATCATAAATTGCCTATCATGATGTGCAAAATCAGCAGCACAGAGTTTATACTAAATTGTGTGGGGAAAACAACAAAAAAAAAAAGCAACTTAGTGCCAGTTCTGTGGGTGGAAAAATATAGAGAGTTGTAGGTGAATGACCAGCTGAGTTTCAGCTGACAGGAAGTCTATAGAAGCTCAAATGGTCACTCTATAGTCCATCAATAGTCTAAAAACAATAAAACACATTGCATTCTACTCCTTTCAGTCAAGAACAAAGCGTCAAAGATTAAAGTTTTATTAAAACTGGACAGTTGAAGATAATAGTTAAAATAAAATCACCTGCTCCTTTTCCAAACTTCTGTCCAGTTTTGGTGAGTCTGTGTCCATAAATTTCTGGTGTATGATGTGAACAAATGTAACTGATGTAATAGATGTAACTGAAGCTTTTGGTGTTTATTTTGTGGACAATGTGTGTGTATATATGCAATGGAGTACAAAAGTCTAAGACCATTTTTTAGTATAAAGAAATGTGAAATTAGTAAATATTTTTTTATAGGAAAAAACACATACCGGTAATTATTTTGAACATGTTACATTTCCAAGTAACCCAACAAGTGTGTATAGTAACTATTAGGATGTTTATTTTCTATTTTGTTGTGCTGCACAAAAAGACACAATATCTTGGAAGAGCGCTTTGTTATTAGCAGTTCTCTGCTGTGTCCTCAGCTGTTGACCTATCATTATGAACAGAACTGGAAGTACTACTGCCTGCCCTCTGGTTGGGGCAACTATGGCATGGCATCTGACGAGGAATTACTTCTTACCAAGAAGATCTTCTGGGGCATTTTTGATTCACTTTCTCAAAAAGTAAGACTTCAGAATTTAGGTGATGATGGATTAGTATGATTTGTAACTGAAAACTCAAATCTTTTTTCAAATATCTCTGAATGTAATATTTTATTGCTCAATTATGTTTATTATAATAATAATAATTCTAATAATTATATTAATGTCTTTGCCTTCTTCCTTTGTTGGGAAAGTAATTTATTTTTCCAAAAATCTTTTTATTGAGGTGTCTTATCCTGCACCCCCAGATTATATAAAATTTTATTTGAAACAGTAAATCTCTGGTTAACATGGTGGTGCTTTCCCAGTGTCCTAGGTTTAACCATGTTTAGTTTTTGTTCTTTTAAATATTTTCATGGGTTGCTCTAGGTTTTCTGGCTTCACCCACCTTCCAAAAACATGCAAGTAGGTGAATTTGACTTTGTTTCTTTGTTGACTTTGTATGTGACATGGTGCCCTGCAATGGAAACACAATCCAAGGTGCATTTTTCACACACAGTGTTCCTGCGATACATTCTAGACTGACTGTGATTACAACAAATAAATCAATAAATGTGTTTGCTTTTTTATACTAAATAAATTGTGTATAAGTGTGTGTATAAGTGTGTGTATAAGTGTGTGTGTGTGTGTGTGTGTGTGTGTGTGTGTGTGTGTGTGTGTGTGTGTGTCTTGCAGGAGTATGGGCAGGAGCTGTTTAAGATGGCAATGCCATGTCTGAGTGCTATAGCTGGAGCTTTGCCTCCAGATTATGTTGATTCTTCTCTTAGCACCACTCAGGAGAAGCCAGTCTTTGTGGATGCACAGGGCAACTTTGACCCAAGACCCATCAACACGGCAAAGTAAGCGAGAAAGAAGGGTGTTTGTGAAAGGATGTTTGCAGGTTGAATATTGTATGTGAGTAATTGAAAAGCATGCATGCAACTGTTAATTATAACTTTATTTATTAGTCTAGGAGTGCTAAAAAAATACATAAGTATATGTGAGACCATTACATTCTCTATCCAGAAGTCTTAACCATCTATTAGTAAATACTTTGTTAAATGCTTTTTTCCCCATAGCATCTCTCTGCCAGAGAAACTGGAATACATCACTCACAAATACGCTGAACATTCGCATGACAAATGGTCTGCAGAGAAGGTAGGATATTGGTCCCTGGTGTTGAATCATAAGGGCATTGACTGCTCTAAAATATATCATCTTAATTTATCTTCTTCAAGGATGGTCTAAGGTCTAAGGCTGTAATCAGTGTTTAATTTGTAAAACATTACATATCGGGAGAGGCAGAGGAGAGAAAAAGGAAAATTGTCCTGGAATAGCTCCAAGCTTGTCATGTAATGTGGTAAAATGTGTTGCCATCATATAGACCTAGTGTAAGTACAATAAGTGTTGTACAATGAAGGAACCAGGTTTGATGATAGTGATGAAATGGAAGGACTGTGATCACAATATAATCACAATATGATCTTACTACTCAGAACACAGGGTCTGTAAATACATGTTTTATCATTTCACTTATACACAAATTTTATATACTTTTTGATGTTTGTAGCCCTTTAGATCAGTGGTCCCCAACCCCCGGGCCGCGGACCGGCACTGGTCCGTGGGTCAATTCGTACTGGGCCGCACAGAAAGAATACATAAAATACTATATTTCCGTTTTATTTATTATCTGATTCTGAACAATGTTTTATTTTGGAAAATTAATGGATTCTCTTCGCCACATCTGTCTATAACTCACTCTTGATACATGTCAAGATGCCTCAGTCACATGTCTTACTTACATCCGCTACCTTCTTAAAGGGGCTCCTCCGGCCACTAACACATAATACATTACCACTAAATTGAAACCCACAAGCTAGCAAAATGAACAAAAAAAACAACACAGTGGATTCACATGTATTATATTTAGAAAATACCATTTTTTTTGCCAGTAGTATCATTTTATTTTGTTGTATTTATCCACCACACCTTAAAGGCCGGTCTGTGAAAAACAATTTTTTCCGACATTAAACCGGTCCGTGAAAATATTGTTCAACATTAATCCAGTCCGCGGCACAAAAAAGGTTGGGGACCACTGCTTTAGATGAATATCCTTTACAATTTATATCTATTTTAGGTTATTTTGGGCTGGAAATATGGTGAGAGCATTGATGAAAAAGCAAAAACTCACCCCATGCTGAGATCCTACAAATCACTCTCAGAGAAGGTAAATTGCCAAAGCTCATTATACAGGAATCTCTTGTGCTGTGCATTGGCATTTAATTTTTATGTATGTGTTATCATTATCCTAGGAAAAGGATGTTAATCTTTTCCAAGTAAAGGAATCTTTAAAGAGTATGCTAGCCATGGGCTGGAACATTGACAGGACCAAAGAGGGAGAAGCCATGTTCCAGCAAAGGGAGAATGAAAAGATGTGCAAAGCATCTCAGGTAAATGATTCCAGGTGTGAAATGTCAACCCGGTCTAAGAGGACAAAATCATTTAATAAAAAAAAAAAAATTAAGATATTAAAATGCAATCTATACATTTACAACTTTTTTGCAGTACCTTTTTAAGTTTCATATTAGTTAATTTACTTGAATGCTCTGTGTGGTATTTTGTGCATTAACATAATCTTACCAGGCTCATTATTTTAATAAGTTAAAGTTATTATAAATACCTTTGCTATTTTTAAACACAACCCACTTAAAGTGTGAAGCTTGTTTTCTTTTAAAATACTTTTGTTGGGTGTAAACTAAGACTGAACCAATACTGAACAATAACTTGTAAATCCTCTTTTCCAGACTTTTTGTGGTATCTGGTAGCCATGCTTGTACTTGTTTGTATGTTCACAGGGTAGTGGCTTCCACCCGAATCCAGTGGACATGAGCAATGTATTGCTTTCTCGAGAACTTCAGGTAACTGTGACTAACTAAACTGTAACATGTACAATATATGAGCAATGTATATTTTTATTTCATTTGCCAGACACCTTTATCCACAGCAAATTATATTTATCTTCTTTATATAAATAAGCAGGTGAGAGATAAGGGCCTTGTTCAAGGAACCAGCAGTGGCAGCTGGGATTTCAGCATACATACATCCATTCATATATATCTTTTACTCAGCTATCCAATGTCTTAACCACTAAGCTACTGTCACAATTATTTCAATTTTCCCCGAAAAAAGTATTAGATATTTTGCCATGGTGATTTTTTTTTCCTAATTGCTATTCCAGTCTATGGTAGAGGTTTTGGCTGAAAACTACCACAACATTTGGGCTAAAAATAAGAAGAGTGATCCAGAAGTGAAAGGTGATGACTTATTCATGCAAAACTAAATACATTTTAGTATTAAGCTGTAGAGTATTCATCTAATATAGGAATAAATACAAAATGTAGGTGGAATGCATTCGTTGTTGGTGCCATATGATACACTTACGGCCAAAGAGAAAGCCAGGAACCGTGAGAAAGCCCAGGACCTGTTCCGCTTCCTGCAGATAAATGGCTATGCTGTTACCAGGTGTGTATGTTTGGAGATAATGAACATATCTGACCTTTTTCACACAAAAAATAAAAAATACAAAATTTGATTCATATTCTTCTTTTATTTTTAAGGGGTTTGAAAGACATGGAGCTGAACTCATCCTCGATGGAGAAAAGGTTTGCCTATAAATTCCTGAAAAAGCTTCTGAAATATGTTGACTGTGCACAGGAATACATTTCTCACTTGGGTAAATAATTTATCTTCATACATTTTTGTTTGATGTCAAACATTTGGTATTGTCAAATAATTAACATTTATACAATAAATAATATATTATTATATTCATTGTTGGGCAATAACGCATTACTAGTAGCGCATTACTGTAACGCAGTTACTTTTACAGTAACCAATACTGTAACGCATTACTTTTTAAATAAAGTAACTCCGTTACCATTGGTGCCTTAATACATTTCAGCTGAAGTGTAGCCTACAGTCTAACCTGTTTACAGCAGTGACGCATTGTAGTATTGTGTGGATGAGAACCACTGTAAACACGAAGGAGACGCACTGTGGGCGTGTTTCCGTTTATTCAAGTATGTGCGGCAGTAATGGCGAGTCAAGGCGAGAGCAAGGCGAGTTTCTCAAAGTGAAAATATGCTCATTATTTCACTTTAGTTGAGCATAAAGACAAAAACTTTTTAGTCAAATGTAAGCTATGTCTTTCTGGTTCGATGGTTGTATCTACTGCGATAACAGCAACTCCAATCTGTCGAAGCTCCTCCAGAAACTCCATGCCTTGATGAAGCTATAACCTAACCCGGTGTTCTGTTGTACATTGTTGATAGTTTTCATACTTAAGCTGTGAAAGGGACATTTTTAAGAGCTCAACACAACAGCTTTTATGATGCAGAAGCAATTTTAGTTTTTGATTCTGAATATATTATTCAGCTTATGTTATTTATTTCGGAAATCCTTGTGATATATTAAGTTTGTGCAGGTCTGACTTAAATAAAATAGTGTTTAAAAATTACTTTGTGTTTAAGTCAGTTTTGTGTTTGTATAGACGATAACGCATAAAAGGACATTAATAGGAACATTAAAGAACATTCTTTAAAAAAGTAACTAAAACGTTACTTTTAACAGTAATGCATTACTTTTTGGTGTTAGTAATCAACAAAGTAATTTAGTTACTTTTTGAATAAAGTAACTAGTAACTAACTAGTTACTATTTCTTAGTAACTAGCACTACACTGATTATTTTACAATAATACAAATAATACAGTTAATAATATATTATTACAAGTAAAATTAATTAACTTTTTTTTTCCAGAGGTTATGGCTAGCAGTGGAAAAAATGACAGGTCACCTAATGAGCAAGAAATCAAGTTCTTCGCCAAGGTTAGAATTAAATTTTAATTTAAATAAAATGTTTGTCACATACACAGTTTCAGGAGCGTAGCACTGTTAAAAACACACAATACTACTAAATGCACAGAGCCTTAACGGCAATACTCTAAACTAACATTTTAGCCAAAAAAAAAGCACTTTTAATTTACTTTAAATTTTAATACTATATTATACTTTAACTGTGCCACAAAAACAGAGGAGACAATGGGTAAAGATGCAGATAAGTGTTTTTGTTTTTCTTAAACATATAGACACACAATTCCAATGAAAACCTTAAGATAGAAGTCAGTAAATAGGTGTGGGTCTAGTGAGGCACAAACAGGGCAAAGCCAAACTCTGGAAAACTTGCATCAAAACTAGGATAACACACAAGACATTAAGATTGGAAATCATTATAGGCAAATAAGCAAACTGAGCCTTTTCTTTGATAAGAGAGTGCACAAAAGTCAATAGTCAAATACATGTTTTTATTTGTGGGGTTTTTTTTGTAGGTTCTTCTGCCACTTATAGATCAGTACTTCAAGAACCACTCTCTTTACTTCCTCTCCTCCCCCAGTAAAACTCTCAGCAGCAGTGGGTATGCATCAAACAAAGAGAAAGAAATGGTTACCAGGTACATGAACATTGTTATTACACTTCTAATAAATGCCAGATTGATTCATTCTTTGAATTGTGTAACTGGTGTGGTGGATATAATAAAAAAACAATGATGAATTAGTCAGGGCAATTTATTTACAGTAACCTTTCTTTCTTCAATAAAACTTATCCAATCCTACTCGTATATCAATTTATTTTATTGCTTTCCTTCTTTGACTTGCCATTCATTTTTCTTATTAACCCCAATGTTTTATCTCACCCATTGCTTACTTTATGCTTCAGTCTTTTCTGTAAGCTGGCAACCCTTGTTAGACACAGGATTTCTCTCTTTGGTAAGAGATTTCTTACTCTCTATCTCTATCTATGTGTGCTGTGATGCTTTTTTTTATATTGTGAGTTCTTATTGCAGGTTTTGTTTGTTTATTTTTGTTTGCAGGAAGTGACTCTGCCACAATGGTTAGCTGTCTGCATATCCTGGCCCACACTCTTGACACAAGGTACTGTATACTGCACATACACTATAAGGATGCACTCATTACCAGTGTTGGGCAGTAACTAATACTATGGTGCGTTTTTTAGTAACGAGCACAACACTGCTCATTACTATACTATGTGTTCATGCAGATGCTGGTTAGATGTAAAGCAGACATGGCATTTCATTAGCTCTTTTATGATGAGTGCTTTTGACCACCTTTAACATCTGTGATTTTGTGTGATTACTTTGTCATCTATTTAGTTTCATTAACACCGTTCCAATGTATTATTTTGCCCATTATTTAGGTTTGCTAATCTTCAACAATAATGACGTGAACAGAACTAATCACATGTACATAAGTATTTAGACTCTTTACTCAGTACTCAGTAACAAATTTGAAAACATAAAACATTTAACTGTATTTTAACTTTAAACTCCATAAATCTTGTTTTTATTAGATCAAATTAGTTCTTAAATAAAAGTAAACTACGGTGGCCGAGAAGTGCAAAACACTAACAAATCTGAAAACAAAATAACAAATCCGAAAACAAATGAACAAATCCAAAAACAAAATAACAAATTTGAAAACAAATGAACAAATCCAAAAACAAAATAACAAATTAGAAAACAAATTAACAAATTCGAAAACAAATTAACAAATTCGAAAACACATTAACATCCGAAAACACAACTCAGACAAACCGGAAAAGGTAGGTATAGTTTGTAAAAGGAAACTTACCTATCATTGGACGAGACACCTGTCATTCAAAATATACAGGAAGTATAGTATAGAACAGTCTTTTTTCTTTCTTTTTTTAAATTAATTAATTAATCAATTAATTAATTAATTAATTAATTTATTTATTCATGTTTTTGTTAAGCAATTAACCATATACAAACAACATGGCAATAACAAGTACATTTTACATTACAATACACAGAACAGGTGCATGAAAATACAAATATATACACAAATAGATAAATAAATACAATACAAATAATAATAAAATTAAAGTTAAAAAAGTAAAATAAATAAACAGGGCTATGGTTTATTCTGTAAATCAATCATTGCATTTTCCTTTTTAATCACTTAAAGAGCTTTTGTGAAAGAAATAAACTCATTATAGAATGCAAAAAAAAACAAAAACATTGGTATTACTTTTAAGTATTTCGATTTTGTATATAAAATGTTCCCATCAGAAGTATATTATTTAAAAAAAAGCCATCTTTGTTATTGTTCATTACAAGTCCAAATATAATTCACAGTGAAATTTATTAGATGGGAAACCTTTGGGTAAAGCCAGTTATGGATATCAGACTATAAAGCATCTGAAGTAACAGTCTGCGGCAGGAAAAAGTTGGAACGTATGTGTAAAAGTGTACAAACTAAATCTTTATGTCATGATATACTGCAGCTTCTCCAACATCGCTGCATATGAATGTCCTCCCTAAAAGTAGCTTTAAATTAATTCCAGTTTCTCCTTGCTTGCCAATGTTTACTTCTGTTAACTTTTGCTTGCCAATGTTTACTTCTGTTAACTTCTGTTTTTTATATTTAAATGTGCACTAATCGAAATAATAAAAAAAATAGTTGAAAGTAAACAAAGAACTTTACACATGTACAAGCAACAAAGTTATAAGATTTCATACTTCCTGTATATTTTGACAGGTGTCTTATCCAATGATCAGTAAGTTTTTATTCACAAACTATACCTACCTTTTCCGGTTTGTCTGAATTGTCGTTGTGTTTTCGGATTTGTTAATGTGTTTTGTGCAATGATTCAGACTAACCGGAAAAGATAGGTATAGTTTGTGAATGGAAACTTACAGATCATTGGACGAGACACCTGTCATTCAAGATATACGGGTGAATGACAGGTGTCTGGTCCAATGATCAGTAAGTTTCCATTCACAAACTACCTACCTTTTCCGGTTTGTCTGATTTGTCGTTGTGTTTTCGGATTTTTTTAATATGTTTTTGGATTTGTTAATTTGTTTTCGGATTTGTAATTTGTTTTTGGATTGGACTTCAGTCAATGTTAGTGCTGCACACATCATTCCTCGACGCCAACGTGTAACCTGCGCACACTCACTGATTGGCGCACCTTTATCTGGCCTCCTCCGATTTGCCACACACATATATACGGTATATGCCACCAGCTCTGCTTGGTATCTCTCTCCCCAGGGTCTGTTACATCCTGTACTCCCCAGGGTCTGTTACGTCCTGTAACCTGTATAGAAGGCCATTTCTAGTCTTTTCGAGCTAAGGCAAGACTTCTATTGTCACCCCCTATGTCTCTGTCCTCCCACTACAATGCTCCACTTCCACACCTTACAAATCATTAGCAATTTAAAAAAAAAAAAAAAAAAGGGCAAACACATTTCATAACAATGATTGGTTGCAGGCTCCCTAAACATCTCTCAGTCAGTGCACTCAAAACAGTCCTGAAGACCAGAGGTGGCTCCTGCTGGCCAGGTTTTCACCTGTTTAAGAACCTGTTTAAAGCGTCTGACGAGCGGTCTGTATGCTGGAAATAGCATAACAGAGATGTGGCCTGAGTATCCAAATATGGGGCCAGGGCTCCGCACAATACATGTCGGGGATGTTTGTGTAATCAAGATCCAGCTTGTTCGATCCTCCTCTTGTTGCAAAGTCCACATGCTGATGGATTTTAGGGAGCACAGTCCTGAGATTCGCATGGTTGAAATCTCTAGCTATAATAAACAATCCGTCAGGGTGAGCATTCTGCAGGTCGCTAAAAGCGCCATAATGTTCACACAATGCCTCCTTAGCATTAGCGCTGGGGGGAATTTACACTCCGACAATGAAAACATTGGTGAATTCCCGTGGTAAATAAAATGGCCTGCATCTTACCGTCATAAACTCCACTAGCGATGAGCAATAGCGTGAGACAAGCACAGAGTTCTTGTACCATTCCATGTTGATATAAACACACACGCCACCATCTTGAATCTTACCACACAGAGCTGCATTTCTGTCAGCGGCACAAAATGTGGTTAGCCCATTTAGCTGGATCGCAGCTTCCGGAACTCTGTCGCTGAGCCATGTCTCCATGGAAACAAAGACGCAGCATTCTCTGAACTCTAGCTGTGCGCTAATGCAGCAGCGCTGCGATGATAAGAAGAAGGTTTCATGGCTTTCAAACTGTGTCTTCCAAGGCCTGCCTAACGCACCTGCTGTGGGATGCCATTCCCAACATACAGGCAAAACCAACAAACCCCGCGGGAAACCACCGATTCAGCAGAGTGACCCCACCCCTGCTAGGCCCTAGGGTGTCCGGCCGGGGCGAAGAAACCCCCTAACCCCACTCCTTTTGAACCTAAACATAAATGACCAGTCTGATGCTTGGCCACAGGGGGCTTTAGGTCCGCGTTCACGGACGGCCAGCCCTCCAGACACATGTTTTGCCCTCCATGTTTACTCGTTCAAAAGAGGAACTTCTCTCTAGACCCCTGCATGTCACCCCTAGTTCGCCCACTAGATGGCACCATTGCACCAGTAATTCGCGATCCGGCCGGACTGACTCTAGGCAGTCCACTAGGTTGTGTGGGGATGCTCGGGAGTCATGTGACAGGCTGGTTGTCTGTGTCAGCCCCCAAATGGGTGATTCACACAATCAGGTGGGGTTACAGACTTCAGTTTGCCAGGGCACCCCCGCATGTCAACTGAGTTATTTTGACCCACACGGACAAGAGCTCCGCTCACATTCTTCAAGACGAAATCTCATCCCTCCTCGAGAAGGGGGCGGTTCGATTTGTAGCGCCGCACCTAGGCAATCAGGGCTTTTACTCTTGCTATCACATAAAAGAACGGCTCTCTTCGTTTTATTCTTGATCTCAGAATGTTGAACAAACATTTGAGGAAATACCATTTCAGAATGCTATCACACGGCTCTCTTGTACGTTCAATAAAACAGAAGGATTGATTCTGCTCAATCGATCTAAACGATGCTTTTTTCCATATAAGCATCAATCCTCCGCACATGAGATTTTTTCGTTTCGCTTGCAGAGGCATCATGTGCTAGTGCGCTGCGACAATACGACAGCTGTAGCACATATCAACGTTCAAGGGGGCATGTGCTCCTCCAAGCTTTATGCTCTAGCTCACAAGCTGTTAGTATGGAGCAGAAACATTTTCTGTTGTTACAGGCGACTCATGTCCTGGGCAGTCTGAACAGGGGTGCAAACCTTGTGTCGAGGGGGAACCCACTTAAGTGTCGACGAGTGTCGTCTTCACCCTCAGGTAGTGGGGCTGCTATGGAAGTCAATCTCTTTGTCTCGTGTGAAATCGCCCACTGTCCTATGTTCTTCTCACATTCTTCTAAGCGTGGATGCACTGGCTCATCCATTGCCCAATGTGCTGCTCTACACATTTCTTCCACTCTGCCTGTTAACCCCAACCCTGGCCAGAGTGAAAATACAGGGTTTGTCTCTGATCCTCATAGCACCCAGGTGGCCCAAGGCACAGTAGCTAGCAGGGATAATAACTTTTCTGTATACAGAGCCAGGGCCCCTCCCATTGTGCACGGACCTCCCGGCCCAAGTAAACAGGGAGATCTACCATCCTCACCCAGACAGGGTGGCTCTCTGGGCCAGAATGAGACCTCTCCATGGAGCTCCTGGGGGCTATCTCCCTCAAATGTCTGCCCTCAAAGACAGCTCTGCTTCTGGCATTCACTTCCCCCAAACGTGTTAGTGATTTGCATGCAGTCTTGGTTCATTCCTTGTCCACCAAATTTTCACTTAATGTGGATAAGGTTTTTCTCAGGCCTAACCCGGGCTTTATGCCTAAATGCTTCCCAGCTTTCACTGGTGGTGTGACCGAGCTCTCCACTTTTCACCCTCTTCCTTTTTCCTCTACAGAGGACCAAAGGCTGAATGTGTTATGCCCTGTGCCTGCCCTGCGGGGTAACATCGACAAGACTAGCCCTTTTAGAAGGAACAACCAGCTTTTCGTTTCTTGGGTCCCCCAAACACAGGGAATCTCATTTCTAAGCAACGCCTCTCTATAATTGGATTGTGGAGGCTATCTTCTTGGGGTATGAATCCAAGGGAATGCAGCCTCCAGGTGGCCTCAGAGCTCACTCCACTAGAGGCTTGGCTGCTTTTTTGGGCTCTGTTTAGAGGGTTTAGGACATTTGTGCCGCTGCAAGCTGGTTCTCTCCACATACCTTTGTCAGGTACTACCGGCTTGACGTTGACCAGACCCCGGTGGCTCATGCATTCTTAGGTGTTGGCTCTTTAGGTCAAGTCAAGTCAAGAGGCTTTTATTGTCATTTCTACTATACACAGTGGTACACAGTACACAGTAAAAACATTGGAAGTAGCTACATTGTAGCGCTGGAAGGAATATAAACTCCGACAATGTAAACAGTGGTGAATTCCCATGGTAAATAAAAAGGTCTGCATCTAACAGTCACAAACTCCAATAGCGATTAGCAGTAGTGTGAAACAAGCACCTTACACCATTCCGTGTTGATATAAACACACACGCCACCACTGCGAGTCTTACCGCACAGAGCTGCGTTTCTGTCGGCACGAAACATGGTTAGCCCATCTAGCTGGATGGCGGCTTCCAGAACTCTGTCTCTGAGCCACGTCTCCGTGAAAACAAAGACGCAACCAGAGGTGGCAAAAGTACACACATCCATTACTTAAGTAGAAGTACAGTTACTCATGTTTTAAAATACTCGGGTAAAAGTTGAAATACTGATAATACCTTTTTACTTAAGTGAAAGTAAAGAAGTCTTGGCTCTGACATGTACTTAAGTAAAAAGTAGTTATTACTTCTACCTGTTTAGCTGTTAACTGGAACTCACATCATATTAATATTAGATAGATAGATGGATGGATGGATGGATGGATGGATGGATGGATGGATGGATGGATGGATGGATGGATGGATGGATAGATAGATAGATAGATAGATAGATAGATAGATAGATAGATAGATAGATAGATAGATAGATAGATAGATAGATAGATAGATAGAACTTTATTGTCATTGCATAGTACAGGTACGCAGCAACAAAATGCAGTTTGGCATCAAGAAGTGCAAAAAGTAGCAATCGTGCAAATAGTGCAGATAAACATGTATCATATGTACAGCATGTGATATGTATGTAAGCATATGTACAGTGATTAAATATAAAGGCTATAACAGTGCAGAGATGTGTGGACATCATTAAGAGATTTGAATGATGTATTGTTTTTATCTGTACGAAAAATAAAGACAGTAATTTAAGTTTGTTTTGCCATTATGAGGGAAAAACCCACAAAACGTCACCCAGAGGATTAATTGTGTAAAACATGGCGGATTTGGTGTTTGATTTGAGACTTGGCGCAAAAGTTTACTGATTAAAAATATTTTTCGGTGAAGTTTATTTATTTATTTTATATCTAAGTAAAGAAGGGGCGTCGTGAATAAGTGTATGTTTTGCTGGAGGTTTTAATTTCGCCTCTTTTATATTTATTTATTTATTTGTTTGTTTATATTTTTTATAAAAATGGTAGAAACAGAAATGCGCGCTGAATTGATAGCGCGTTAATACAGTTTAGTGCTGTTTAAAATCATTTGAATTTTGAGAGCCAAAAATATATATTAATACAAAACTAATTAAAAATTTTGTTACCTAATGAATGTATGCAGGCTGAAGATCCACATATAGAACACAAGCAGAGAAAAGATGATGATGATCATGAATGTGTCTGATCTCAGTCATGTTTACATCACTGACTCCCTCTGTCTCATCCACGTTAACCCCAAACTTCTTACTGCCTTCTGTGGTGAGTGAGAGTCAGGACTTTATACACCAGCGGATTAAAAAAGACGCGCAGTAACAGGAAATCGGTTGTTCGGCTGAAATCAGCGCTCAGTGAAAAGAAAGATTTATATTTCACCAAATCAATGAATTAAAACTAAAGTAACGAGCCGGTTTTGAAAATGTAAGAAGTATAAAGTACAGATATTTGTGTAAAAATGTAAGAGTAAAAGTAATAAGTTGTCTGAAAAATAAATAGTGGAGTAAAGTATTGATACCAGAAAAATCTACTTAATTACAGTAACAAAGTATTTGTACTCCGTTACTTCCCACCTCTGGACGCAACAGTCTCTAAACACTCGCTGTGTGGTTCGCTGGAGTCGGATGTTGTCCAGTTTATTGTCCAGGGAGCAGACGTTAGAAAGAAAAATGGACTGGAGAGCCGGCCGGCTAGGGTTAGCATTTAGCATTTAGGGACACCCGCCCGCTTGCCGTGCTTCCGCTTCCTCGAGCATCGCTTCCGACGTCCTCTCTCCCGGCTACCAGCACCAGGTGACACAGAGGGCCTGGTCTTTGTGGCCAAGGTCGCAGCAAGCCGAGGTCGCGAAGGTTATTAATAACTTCATCATGCAGATTGTTGGTTGCATGATGCCTGTACCGTAGTAGTGTCTGGTGGTCGTACACATGGACACAGCTGACTCTGGTGTCCATGTATTGTAATAGGTCAGGCTAAATATGAAAGCACTATTTTTGGATCTGGAGAGGCCTCTGCGAGCTACTGGCCCGCCACCATCTTGGAAACTTCCTTCTCATTGCTTTGTGCTACCAGGCCCGCACTCCTTTTAATCCTGACTGCCAAGCCAAGTTTATGCATGTTTTCAAGCATGTTAGTTTGTACCCTTTCCTGACACCCAAATTGGTCCAATTTGCATGTACATATATCAACATGTATTTTTCTTCATGCTGCCTGCATGTTGGGTGTCATCAGGGTTTTAGCATGCATGTTACCACGTCATGTTTTTCTTGGCTGGGTTTTTCCATCCAGTGTGTGAGGTCTACTACTCTGTGACATGCTGAGCACCACCTTGAGGGACGTCCTCTGGCTTACAGGGCCTCAGTGTGAGTGTATTGGGCAGCCGGGAAGCTGTCCATATTTCCCATAGGTGGATCTTAAACACGAGATAATGAAAGAAACCAATAGATCCAGCAAGTCTTGCTGCACGAGAAGCAAATATGAGGAAAGTTAGCGCATGCAGGTTAGCCTTATGCACTCGGGTAAGGGGCGGTCCTTTACCTGCCATTGGGCATGCGCTTTTGCAGAGGTCAGGTACGGATGCCCTTTTCATAGGTGGATCTCTCCACTCGATGTTTCAGAGAACCGGGGTTACTATCTATCTATCTATTATCTCTTATGTTACCTGATATTTCATGCTATATGCTAATTTTTGCACTACTAAAATGTAATCATGTCCACTTAAACCAGATTAATATTTAAAAATATTAATTCTTTCTATTTTTTTATAGTTTGGGTTCTACCCATTTTGAATTGTAAAATTTCTTTTGATCTGCTGTTAAGAGTGCTTTTTTGGACCAGAGTTTTTTTTTTTTTTTTTGCTGTTGTCTATTTTTGTACTTTTAAATGTCCTAAAAAAAATGGACTTGCTATTATTCTCAAGTTTGTCTCTGCATTTGAGTTCACACACCTCCCATTTGCAGGCTGCTAGAGCTCCCGCCTCTTATGCAGTCATCCTAACAAATACTGGGAGGCACTCATCTCTAACCTAGTGTGCCTTACAGAGTACCATTATGGTAATAGAGAGCCTTCTATGTAGTGTAATGCAGTGGTGTTCACTGGTGAGGGGAATTTTTTTTTTTAAATAAAATATCAAAGCAATCAACCACTTCACTTACCTTAACACTGCCACTTCCACTACGGCCTTTTAAAAGTTGACAAAAAAATTCTTCAAGTAAAATACACTTGCATCTTTATCCAGCCAACTTGTGACAGCCTTATAGAAACTTTAGATACATTTAAAATGTAGCATATACACTCACCGGCCACTTTATTAGGTACACCTTACTAGTACCGGGTTGGACCCCCTTTTGCCTTCAGAACTGTCTTAATCCTTCGTGGCATAGATTCAACAAGGTACTGGAAACATTCCTCAGAGATTTTGGTCCATATTGACATGATAGCATCACGCAGTTGCTGCTGATTTGTCGGCTGCACATCCATGATGCGAATCTCCCGTTCCACCACATCCCAAAGGTGCTCTATTGGATTGAGATATGGGGACTGTGGAGGCCATTTAAGTACAGTGAACTCATTGTCATGTTCAAGAAACCAGTCTGAAATGATTGGCACTTTATGACATGCTGGAAGTAGCCATCAGAAGATGGGTACACTGTGTTCATAATGGGATGGACATGGTCAGCAACAATACTCAGGTAGGCTGTGGCATTGACACAATGCTCAATTGGAACTAATGGGCCGAAAGTGTGCCAAGAAAATATCCCCCACAGCATTACACCACCACCACCAGCCTGAACCGTTGAAACAAGGCAGAATGGATCCATGCTTTCATGTTGTTGACGCCAAATTCTGACCCTACCATCTGAATGTCGCAGCAGAAATCCAGACTCATCAGACCAGGCAACGTTTTTCCAATCTTCTATTGTTCAATTTTGGTGAGCCTGTGCGAATTGTAGCCTCAGTTTCCAGTTAGCTGTCAGGAGTGGCACCCGGTGTGGTCTTCTGCTGCTGTAGCCCATTCGCCTCAAGGTTCGACGTGTTGTGCGTTCAGAGATGCTCTTCTACAAACCTCGGTTGTAACGAGTGGTTATTTGAGTTACTGTTGCCTTTCTATCAGCACTTAAATCACCTTTCTTCCCCATTCTGACGCTCCGTTTAAACTGCAGCAGATCGTCTTGACCATGTCTACATGCCTAAATGCATTGAGTTGCAGCCATGTAATTGGCTGATTAGAAATTTGCGTTAACGAGCAGTTGGACAGGTGTACCTAATAAAGTGGCCGGTGAGTGTACTTGTGACAGTATGTATATATCCACTGTATCAAAAGTGTTGCATAAAAGTTTTTGTTTTGAGACTGTTATAGTTTATATGTGTAAAATATATATAGACTAGTATATAGAAAAAAATGAATGTGTCACATTTTACAAAACACATTAGTGTACATATAATTTCAATGCACATCATTTACAACAACAATAAGCTATGCTTTCATGCAGATACATAAAAATGAATTGCTCTTGATCAGGCTACATGCAACAATTGTCACAAAAATACCAACCATACATAATGTCATAATGCTATTGCCTGGTATTTTTGTACTTATATTATGATCATGAAAAATTCCTCCAGAACGGTGATGAAGTCTGGCTCTAAGTTGGTGAAGGCTGCTTTAAAGACATTCTTTGAGAATGCAGCAGATGACCTGGAGAAAACCCTGGAGAACTTGAAGCTGGGGAAGTTTACACACTCACGCAGCCAGATAAAGGGTGTTTCCCAGAACATCAACTACACTACAGTTGCCCTTTTGCCAATCCTCACTGCCCTGTTTGAGCACATCACTGAGCATAATTTCGGAGTGGACCTTCTGTGTGAGTAAACTTCTCTATATGTAGTCTATATGTAGTGTTATGGAAATTCTTAACTTAGTTGTATGCCTATACAGTATATGTATTTTTGTTGCTATATCAAAATAGATTTATTTTTTAAATACAATAAAACGCTTGCTTTTTTTAAATGGTTTTGGTTGCTTATTACGTGCCTCTTTCTGCCTGTTTTAGTGGATGTTGTTCAGATGTCATGCTATCGGATCCTGAGCAGTCTCTACTCATTGGGAACTGGCAAGAACATCTATGTTGAAAGGTAAATACTAGAGATTTTAATTTCTCTTTTACTTTTTAAAACTGACTAAGGAAGAGCAAAAGAGAGAGAAGACGTCTAAAGAGACAGCAGGAAAAGGGGAATTGGAGGAGAGTGGAGGTTATGATTGGCACATTAAATGTTGGCACTATGACTGGTGGAGAGGTAGCTAGACCATCTCACAAGATTTCCTGCCCTTTATCTCCACAATCATCAATGGGTCCTTAACAAGCAAGGGTCATTCCCATTTTAAAGAAACCTGCTCTGGATCCATCATACATCAACAACTACAGACCAGTATCACTTCTCTCTTTTCTTTCTAAATCTCTGGAACGCACTGTTTTTAACCAACTGTCTGTCTATCTCTCACAGAGCAACCTCTATGATCCAAACCAGTCTGGTTTCAAAGTGGCACATTCCACAGAGACGGCCCTTTTGGCTGTTTCTGAGAAACTGTATGCTGCTCGATCAGCCAAGCTGTCATCTGTACTTATCTTCCTGGACCTTTTAGCAGCATTGTACACAGTCAACCACAAGACTCTCTTGTCTACCCTCAGGAGCCTCGGTATCCGTGAAACAGCATGGGAATAGTTTGCTACATACCTGGAAGGCCGCTCATACCAGGTAACATGGAGGAGATCCACATCTGCCGCATGCAGATGTGACCATTTCTGTCCACACAGGCTGCCCAGGTGCTTGTTCAGTCTCTTGTCATTTTGATACCAGACTACTGCAACTCTCTGCTGGCAGGTCTTCCACTGAACGCTTTTCGTCCACTGCAAATGATGCAAAATGCAGCTGCACGACTTCAAGTTCTTCCACACCACCCCACTGCTGTGCTCCCTTCACTGGCTTTCAGTAGCTGCACATATTAGATTCAAAACACTGATGCTTGCCTACAAGGCTAAAAATCGACCAGCACCATCTTACCTTAGAGACCTCATCACACCTCTTACTGCACCATGCTGTCTGAGATCCTCCAGCACTGCTCGACTGGTGCCACCTTCTTTCAGAATAAGAGGTAAGTATACTTCAAAGTTCTGGCTATCTTTAAGCAACAGTTGAAGACCTACCTCTCCCTGAAACACTTAAATTAGCACTATCCAAGTTTGCTTTGTAAAAAACAAGAGTTATAGTCTGACCTATATTAAGTTTGTAATCTAGCGTACCAGTGTAGATGTATTCATTGCTAGTGACTCAAAGCACTTTTGTATGTCGCACTGGACAAGGGCATCTGCTAAATGCCACAATTGTAAATGTAAATGTAGCTGATATGATGCGGCAGAGAAGGGTGGTCATGTGTGTTCAGGAGACTGAGGTGGGTTTAAGCTTTTCAACAAAGGTGTGGATGTGAAGAGAAATGGTGTAGTGTAATCTTGAAGGAAAAGCACAGTAAGAGTGTAGCGGAGGTGATTTCAATGGACATGTTGGTAAAGGAAATAGAGGTGATGAGGAGGTGATGGGTGGATATGGCCTAGGAGCGAGGAATGTGGAAGGAAAGATGGATGTAGATGGATGTTATGTGTAAAGGAAAGAAATACTTATTATAAGAAAAAGTAGGTAGCATAGGGGTAACATATAAGAGTGGAGAAAGGTGCACACAGGTAAACTACATTCTATGCAAGAGATGCAACCTGAGATGCAATCAGAGACTGTAAAGTGTTGACAGGGGATAGTGTAGCTTGACAGCATTGGATGGTGGTCCGTAGGATGGCTTTGGATGTTAAGAAGAAAATGAGTATAGTAAAGACTGAAACAAAAATAGGGTGGTGGAAACTGAAGAAAGAAGACTTCAGTGTAAGATTCAGGGAAGAGGTCAGATATGGGCTAGGTGGCGGTGAAGAGGAACTGGATGGTTTGGCAATTACCACAGAAGTGAAAAGGGAGACATCCAGGATTAACCCCTGTATGAAACAGTTTTTCTCTGATCAGCTCCTTCAGTGACAGACTGTAACATCCTAAGTGTCTAAAGAAGCGATACCAAAGGTCTTCCTCAAATTAAAATTTTATGTCACATAAACATTCATAGTACGACATGTAGTGAAATGCTTTTTACAACTGAACATTTAAACATGAAAATAGAAATAGAATATAAAAATAAAATAAATTTTAAAAAAGTATAAAAATATATTGAAAGTATAATTATAGATCATATCAATAACATACATACATACATACATACATACATACATACTTACTTACTTACTTACTTACTTACTTACTTACTGACTGACTGACTGACTGTCAGGTGTCCACCAGCCACACCTTCCCCAGACACACCTACTACTACTAGGAGTCGCTCCATCATACTAAATACCCGCACCTGGCACTCATCAACACTATGTCACCGTCCATTCTACAGTTTAGGCTGGAGAACACTCACGGACTACTCATGCTACAGATTCTCCGTCACTTGGATTACTACCCCCTTCTAGGATATCGTGTACTTCATGGACTTAGCCTTTCTAAGGGATTACCGGAGATTGCTGGCTCTTTATGTACTCTATTGTTTGCCATTTTCCATTTTTCTCCATTTGTTTCATTAAAGCCTCGTTTTGCTGAACTTCGGTTTCCAGCGAGTTCTTCCGGCCTGACAGAAGAATGGACCTTTACAAAAACAAAGGGATGCCCCTCAGTCCCTTAGTCTTTCAAAGAACTCTCTGTTCCTCTGGACATACCTCTCTGGTCACTCCTAAGTACAGATGTAAAAGGTTTAGTGGCCGGTCATTTGCCGTCCAGGGACCAAAGCTGTGGAACGCTCTTTCAGTTCGCATTCGATCCATCACAGTGCTGAGTGTTTTTAAATCGCAGTTGAAAACTTTTTTATTTATACAAGCTTTTAACACGTAGCCTTGTTTCAACTGCTTTTTTACATATATATATATATTGTGCTCTTATATTTTTATATTTTTTATATTTCTTATATTTTATTGTCTACTCTGTAGTTATATTTTTATATTTTTTATGTATTTCTTATATTTTATTGTCCACTGTCTATTTTTTATTTTTGTTATTTTTTACTGGAAAGTGCCTTGTGCTCCTTTTGGTTGCTGTAAGGCGCTAAATAAATAAAATTTGACTTGACTTGACTACATCACTACTGAGGTCAGGGCTACAGGGTGGTAGTCGTTGAGGCAGGTGGGCTGGGGTTTCTTCGGGACAAAAACAATGGTGGACTATTTAAAGCATGAGGGGACTTCAGACTGTCCCAGGTAGAGGTTAAAGATCTCAGTGTACACTGCTGCTAGCTTGTCAGCGCAAACCTTCAGAACCCGATTTGTAATGGTATCTGGTCCTGCTGCCTTCCTGGTATTCACTCTCCTGAATGCCCTCCTCATGTCATGCTCCGAGATGGTGACCACATTTACCCTTCCGGTTTTCTCAGCGTGCATGCTGGTCCTCCCGCTGCTTTACTTCCTTCACCGCTCTGCGCACAATGTAAAATGCAGCCTTACTGCTCACACTTAACCAGTCACCATAAGGCAAACTGTTATTGTTTTTTTAAACTGTGCAATAACAGTAGTTTTAATTTTTGTGCAATAGCAAATGTGCAATAACAACAATTTAAACTGTGCAATATTACCTCATGCAAATTGTTAATTTGATAGTGTAACTACTGCTACTATTATTTTCAGGGTTTTTTTCTCTTCTGTATTTATAAACTGTACTGTATATATTTTGTACCATTTTTCTGCTTCATAGCTGCAAAATTTCCCAACTGTGGGACGAATAAAATAACTCTTATCTGGCAAGAGAACAGAAGACAAAAAGACGTGGTGGTGGAATAAGGAAGTGCAGGAAAGCATAAGGAGAAAGAGGTTGGCAAAACAGAATCATCTGGGCAGCCAGATGAAAAAGGAGGCAGGAGTACAAGGAGATGTGACAACAGGTGAAGGGGGGATATGGAAAAACCTAGAGAAAAGGCATCCGAGAAGCTGTATGAGAAGATAGACAGGAAAGGATTTGTACTGATTGGCAAGGCAGAGGAACCGAACACTGAAGGATGTCCTGCAAGTTGAAGGAAGTGGAGGGAGTATTTTGAGCAGCTGATAAATAAAGAAAATGAGAGAGAGAGAGAGAGAGAGAGAGAGAGAGAGAGAGAGAGAGAGAGAGAGAGAGAGAGAGAAGAGAGAGAGAGTTGGATGATGAGGAGATGGTGAATCAGGAAGTGTATAGGATTAGCAAGGGTAAAGTGAGAGCAGCTATTAAGAGAATGAAGAGTGGAAAGTCGGTTGGCCCAAATGTCATACCAGTAAAAGTTTGTAGATGTTTGGGAGAGATGGCAGTGGAGTGTTAGATTGTTCAACAAGATTTGGCAAGTGAGAGAATGCCTGAGGAATGGAGGAGTGTGTTGGTACCGATTTTTAAAAGTAAGGCAGATGTATAGACCTGCAGAAATTACAGATGAATAATGTTGGTCAGCCACACCATTAAATTATGGGAAAGAGTAGTGAAAGCTAGGCGGAGAGAAGAGGTAAATCTGTTAGCAAGAATATGGTTTTATACCGAGGAAGAGCACTATGGATTAAATATTTGCTGATGAATGTGGATGGAGGAGGTCAGAAGATGATGAGTTTGTGAAGGGGTGAAGGTGGATGAGTTTAAGTACCTGGTGTCAACAGTAGAAAGTAATGGAGTGTGTGTTAGAGAAGCAAAGAAAAGAGTGCAGGCTGGGTGGAGTGGGTGGAAAATAGTGACATGAGTGATTTGGGATAGAAGGGGTAAGTATGAAAAAGAAAGTGTATAAGACCGTGGTGAGACCTGCAATTTTGTATGGTTTAATAGAGACAATGGCATTAACAAAAAAAACAACAACAGGACACTGAAGCTGAGCTGAAGGTGGCAGAGTTAAAGATGCTACGATTTTCATTGGGATTTATTATTAGAAATTAGATTGTCAGAAGGACCATGCAGGTAAGAGATTTTGGAGACAAGGTCAAATTGGCTTGATTAAGTTGGTTTTGTTCATGTGCAGCTGTAAATACAGCTTTGTGTAGTGGAAATTAACTTCTTAGTTCCAAGTATTTCTGTTAATAGTTATTTGTATGAGTTTCTGTTTTCTTATGTTGAGAAAGGGTCAAAGTAATGATTGGAATTTTCAAATCCCACATAGGACAAATTATACTATTTTAAATGGTCCAGATTGAGGATTATTCAGGCTCTCTAGATCTGGTTTAATCTATAAGATAAAAGGTCTAATATATTTTGTTTTAGCTTCATAAAGATGAAGTTGTTGTGGTTGAAACCCAGGGAGATAAGATGGATTATTTCTGTTTGCCTTGAGTTTAACCACATATTGTAAGGCCAATTTCAAACGCCTGTTTTGGAGTGATGGTCCTCCGGCTTCTATATAAAGGCTTTGTATGGGATTTATCCTAAAGGCCGGTAAAGCCATGCGTTTTCCTTGATTATTTATTGTATCAAATAGTTGTATATAAGATTTAATTTTTTTTAAAGATTTTTAGAATATCCATAGTTTTGGAAATTTTTTTCCTTAAAGCGCTCATGTGTAGAATAAAGTTAAGTTTGTTATCCAACACCAATCCCAAGATTTTGAGTTCTTTAACAGTTTCAATATGTAGGTCCAGATCAGGAGAATGGAGAAGACAAAAATGCATACATACGGTCTTTGTCTTAGAGAATTTAAATCCTTTTTTTATTGACCAATCATTTACCTTGTCTATTCATAGCTGTAGCTGTCGCTCAATTGCATTCATGGTTTTCCCTCTGTAACCTATAAATATCTTCAACATAAAGACTACAAAAAATATGAGGTTCTATGACCTTTATTATACTATTGATTTTTATACTGAAGAAAGTGACTGAAAGGATGCTTCCTTTGTGGGACCAATTCCTGTACGTGTACACGTGATAGTGTGGTTCCTATGTGGTTCCTATTTGAACACTGGAAATTTCTGTTAGACAGGAAGTTGTTAATAATAATGGGTAAATTTGCCTTTAAAACCCATTTTATATAGGTCTTTTTTAGGATACCATAGCTCCAAGTGGTATTATGTGCCTTTTCTGGGTCAAAGAATAGAGCTACAGCATGCTCTTTTTTTTATTAAACTGTCCCTAACATATGACTCAGTCTGATAAGATGGTCTAAAGTGTTTTTGTCTCATCTAAATCCACACTGATAATTGCTGATCTGATTCCTTGACTTCAGTATCCACACTCGGCAGACATTGGCCATGGTTTTCATGGTTTTGCAGACACAGCTGGCCAGAGTAATTGAACAATAATTTTTTTCATCACTCTGGTCTTTATTCGGTTAGGGAACAGGGATAACAATAGCCTCCCTCCAAGATGGTGGTATATTTCCTGTTCTCCATATGGTATTAAAGATTCAAGTCAAGTCAAGAAGCTTTTCTGACTTACGACTCCACTCTGGCTTACGACACTGTAGTAACGCACAGCTGAAATCACAATTATGAAGTTTGCCAACAACACGACCGTGGTTGGTTTTATCAGCAAGAACGACAGGCCAGCATAAAGAGAGGAGGTGCAACAGTTAACAGCCTATTGTGGAGCCAACAACCCACTTTGAATGTTACTGAACTTCCTGACAGCAGGAAGGTGAAGAAAAAAAAACAACCAAATAAAACCAAAAATAAAACCAACCACGGTCGTGTTGTTGGCAAACTTGATAATTGTGATTTGAGCTGTGCTTCACTACAGAGTCATAAGTCAGCAGACTGAACAGCAGTGGGCTAAGCACACAGCCCTGAGGGGCCCCAGTGCTCAGTGTGGTGGTGCTGGAGGTGCTGTTCCCGATCCAGGTCTTCCAGTCAGGAAGTCCAGGATCCAGTTGCAGAGGGAGTTGTTCAGGCCCACTAGGCTCAGTTTCTCAATCAGGTGCTGAAGGATGATTGTGTTGAATGCTGAACTAATGACACTAACAGCATTCGTAGGTAAGTGTCCTTATTGTCCAGGTGGGTGAGGGCCAGATAGAGGGTTGTGGAGATGGCATTATCCGTGGAACGGTTTGGATGATACACAAACTGCATGGGGTCAAGTGAGGGTGGAAGCTGGATCTTGATGTGCCTTATGACGAGCCTCTCGAAGCATCATGATAGGTGTGAGTGCGACAGGACAATAGTCATTGAGGCAGGAGACTGTAGACTTCTTCAGCATGTGGACGATGGTTGTTGTCTTGAAGCACATAGGAACAATGTTGCTGCTCAGGGAGATGTTGAAGATGTCAGTGAAGACATCTGCTAGCTGTTTTGCACATTTTCTGAGCACTCTGCCAGGAACATTGTCTGTTCCGCAGACTTACGTGGATTGACTCTGCTTAGAGTTTTCCTCAATTCAGCTGTAGACAGAGCACCTGGTCACTGGAAGGAGGTGTGGTCTTTCTTGCCTTCACGTTGTTCTGCACCTCAAAACTGGTGTAGAAGTCATTTAGCGCATCTGGGAGGGAGACAACATGGTCACAAGCGGGGTGAAGTTGTCTTGTAGTTCGTGATCACCTGGATGCCCTGCCACATGTGCCAGGTGTTTCCTCTGTCTTGGAAGTGGCTGTGGATTTGCTTAGCGTGTGTGCGCTTTGCCTCTTTGATGGCATGGGACAGTTTGGGCCTTGCTGTTCTTTAGGCCATCTTGTCCCCTGCACTGAAATCAGATGGTCACGTTAACACACTTGCTGATGTAGCTGGTCACTGATGATGTATACTCCTCCAATTTAATGGAATCGCTGTTGGTTGCAGCCTCCCTAAACATGTCCCAGTCAGTGCAGAGGTGGCTCCTGCTGGCCAGGTTTTCACCTGTTTTCGAACTGGTTTAGAGCGTCTGACGAGCAGTTTGTATGCTGGAATTAGCCTAACAGAAATGTGGTCTGAGTAGCCGAGGTGGGGTGGGGCTCCAGATTTCCAGAAGAATTAGTAACACTCTGTGAAGCAGATTCTTCAAGAACTAATAATGGATTCTTTTAGGTTCAACTGCAGTATTATTAGCTTGTTGACCTCTTTTCAAGCTTTTCCATAATCCAATCTTTTAAGGAATTTCACTTTTTGAATTTATTTTTCTTCCATCCAAGCAAGACATATTTTTGATGAAGATGGATCCTGCATTTTGGTGATTTCTAACAATTTCCCCTCATGTCCCTCCTCTCCACAGATATGACAGATAGATTTGTTTCTACATGCAGCAGAACTATGACCAAACCTCTGACAGTGAGAGCATCTCAGAGGATTAGGAATGTACATGTCAACAGGGACAGGATCCTTGACAGATTTATTCTGGTGGCTGTGATTTGTTGAAAGTTAGGATATATGTACTAGTCTTAATAATTTTATCTCCTTTTCTGATTAAAATTTACTTCACATTCGTAACACCTTCTTGTGTTAATTCTGTGGCTATTTCAGCTTCATCTATATCCTACAGTTTTTTTGTTTTGATAATTCCTCTGCTGCTGTTCAGATATGGGTGACATGTGGCTTTTATTGGAACATCCTCTAAGGTACTAGTTTGTAGCAAATCGTCAGCATGGGCTTTTTTGAGCTTTCAATCAGAATCTGGCCTGATCTCAACTTTTTTACATCATTAACTGTTCCTGCAATTCCTGCCATTCCATTTTTTTATTGTAAATCCGGATAACTTTGTAAGTACTACATCAGTTGAGAGAGATTTTTAATGCATTTTAATGCTGATTTCTAATATTCGTTTTTTGGGGGTTTGTTTATTTGCTATATTTGTTTTAATTTTCACTCATCATCTTTGCTCCCCACCCACCATGGAGTCCAGCCAGGGGATGCACGGAGCTGTGGAAATCCAACAGGTATACATCAGAGATACAAGGATGACATACTCTTGCAAAAAGAACCAAATGTTCAAATTGTCCGATTGCCACCGCCTTCAGGGAAGTGAAACACACGGATGATTTAATTGGCAGTATATCTACCCAGGGCATGTCATGACTAGCCACTTGATTGGATTGGGCCCCTCCAACTGCCCATCAATATGAAGTAGAAACCAAAACATTGTGGTGGTCTTGGAAAAGTTTCAGCTAATCACATTTCTCAAATACCAGGTCTTATTCCTCCACAGACACGGGTCACAACTCACAGCCAACATGTTGCCCCATTTGTCATCCTTTTACAAACAGCAAAGGGGGTGCTAGGGACCTATTCTACCACAGGTCCCCATTGGGGCAGGAAGGTCAAGTAGGTTTAAGGATGTGGTGAGGGAAGACATGCAGGTGGTTCGTCAGAGGTTTGTAAGTATTATAGTAACTTTACTTGTATGTCTGTTTTACTGTAGACACCTTCCAGCTCTAGGTGAGTGTTTGGCCACCTTAGCGGGAGCCATGCCCGTGGCATTTTTGGAGCCTCACCTCAATACACACAACCCATTCTCTGTCTTCAACACTAAAACATCACGTGAACAAGCCAGTAAGTGTTACATCTTTAGGCAGTAAACCTAATTAAATTTTTTTATTATTTTAATTTAATCATTTTTTATTTAATTATTACTTACTAAGCTATCTTTTTAGTTGATAGCAGTATCTTTAGTTGTCATCATTAATTTAAGTTTTAAATTATTATTCAACTACCACATTGTGATCTCATTTGTTTATATTATAATTACGTTCTTGAAAATCCACCATCCTTCAGATAGTGCTGTGTTCACACAATTTTGTAATGCCTTGTAATAATATTAAGCTCATGTTATATGTTAGTTTGAAATTATTTTAACCCACTAACCCATTTTACCTCTCTCCTCAGTATTAGGCATGCCTGATACTGTAGAACAGATGTGCCCTGAAGTACCCCGTCTGGACTGTCTGATGAAAGACATAAATGACATGTCTGAATCAGGAGCTCGCTACACTGAAATGCCCCATGTCATTGAGGTAGTGCTGCCCATGCTGTGTAACTACTTATCCTACTGGTGGAAGAGAGGGACAGAGAACCAGGCCAAGGGCACAGCAACTGAATGTAGCACCACTGTCACTTCTGAGCACTTGAGTATAATCCTGGGCAACATCTTAAAGATCCTGAATAGTAATCTAGGCATTGATGAGGCCTCCTGGATGAAGAGGATTGCAGGTAAATATGTCCTATTGTAAGTAGGCCAAGGCAAATTGACTAGATTTATAAACAGATAAAAAGTATTTATTTTAGCATTGATCTACTACTTCTAATATTGTGTCTATTTCTAGTGCCTTCATGACAACTCTTTGGATTTCAGTGAATACCTTAACTAATTAAATTGTATTTTAAATTATTTGTTTTACTTATCACTAGGTTTAATGTTAGTTTCAGTAAAACTTTATTGACCAAGATTTAGTAAAAGACATCAATACATATAGCTATACACACACACACACACACACACACACACACACACACACACACACACACACACACACACACACACACACACACACACACACACATAGTATCTCACAAAAGTGAATACACCCCTCACATTTTTGCAAAAAATTAAGAATATCAATGGACAATACAATTGAGATGAAAATGTTATATATTTTAGATTAGTCAATGTGCAGCTTGTATAGCAATACAGATTTACTGTCCTCTGAAAATAACTTAACATACAGCCATTATTGTCAAGATAGCTGGCAACAAAAGTGAGTACATGCAAATTGAATCATGTTCAAAGTGTAAATATTTTGTGTGAGCACTATCATTTTCTAGCACTGCATTAATCCTCCTGGGCATGGAATTCAGCAGTGCTGCACAAATTGCTGCTGGGATCTTCCGCTGGAGGATACCCCACAGGTGCTCATTAGGGTTCAGGTCTGGAGACATACTTGACCACTCCATCACCTTCAGCAAGGCAGTTTATCTTGGCAGTGTATTTGGGGTCATTTTCATATTGGAAAACTGCTGTTCGACCTAGTTTATGAAGGAAGCGCATTATGTTCTGCTTCAGAATGTCACAGTACATGTTGGAATCCATGTTTCCCTCAATGAACCACAGCTCCCCAGTACCAGCAGCACTCATGCAGCTCCAGACAATGATGCTACCATTACTATGTTTGACTGCAGGCAAGCCACAGTCTTCTTAGTACTCCTCACCAGGGCGTCGCCTCAAATGATGGACACCACATCTAGCCAAACAAGTTTATCTTAGTCTCATCAGACCACAGGACATGGTTTCAGCAATTCATGCTCAGTTTAGGGGCAACCAGTTCCTGTTACAACATGACTACGCTCTAGTGCACAAAGCAAGGTCCTTAAATGGATGAGTGAGTTTGGTGTGGAGAAAAATGCCTTTCCTGCACCTCAACCTGATAGAACACTTTTGGGATGAATAAGAGCGGAGACTATGATCCAGGCCTTCTCATCACACATAAGTGTCTGACCTCACAAATGCGCTTCTGGAAGAATGGTCGAAAATTCCCATTAGCAGCCTTATAAACCTAAAAGGAAAGCCTTCCCAGAAGATTTGAAGCTGTTATACTGTAGGTGCAAAGGGTGGGCCAACATCATATTAAACCCTAAGAATCAGATGTTACTTAAGTTCATTTGCATGTGAAGGCAGACGAGGTTTCCATATGTTTTTCTATAGCACTTTTCACAATTGTTCTGCCTCTCTTAGAGGCTTTGTACATTTTGTGATGGATATTTACATTTATTAATATTATACTTCTCATGAATCTTTAATGTTCTGTATAAGTTTCATTTTTGCCTGCCACTACTGTGTAAGTCTTATGTGAGGACTCTTATTTTGTGTTACCATGAGCCAGGTAATAGGAAATAGGAAGCAATGAACTCATGATTTTCTATATATTTCTTTCATTTCATCTACAGTTTTACTCGGTTCAATGGCCACTGAGTTTTATTGTGTAAACCCCACATGGGACTAATAAAGGAGCAAGTTGCTCATATCCTGGCTCTTGAACAGAGTTTGGCTTGCTGTTGATTTATATTGCACACTAGGAAAGCAAAACATAAAAGGAGAACAGTAAAAGCGTGTAATAAATTATATGTACAAACTTTGACAATAAGCTTAGGAACATTGGAAGTCACTATTTGTTGGAGTAGACAAATGCTATAAAAAGAGAATGCAACGGAGAAACACAGCAAGCTAACAGGCTTAAAAAGAAAGGAAAAAAATAAACATTGGCATACAAATGCATACGCATTCGCTCAAAAAATATAATCTGTTTACTGCTGCTGTTTTTTGATGACTTTAGATTTAGTGTTTGTTCTCACCGGTTTTATTGAATCCATCACTATGCGAGCGAGCTGATGAAGTCGTGAAGTCACAACAGAACAGATATAGTGCGACTGTTCCAAAGTTAGAAAACAAACATCACGCTAGCCCGTAATGTGAGAAGCCCAAATAATCGATATCGGCATTCGTTGACAATGAATTTTAATATAGATCATTATCAATTTTATCGATTAGTTGTTGCAGCCCTATTATCATCACAACGTGCTAGCGCTCGTTTCGATTACACTTGTTTCGATTACATTCATAATGAACTTTCTCTCCCAATATTGACTAGTCAGATGGATGATTTAAATCGTTTACAGCCATTGCTTCCAGCAGCATTTAGAAGGGTTTATCAGATGCATTTATAACATGTGTTGAGCGTACACTATGCCATAAGTGCGTTAATTCCTATTACCCATGTAACACTCGCGGAAGCCTGTCAAAATAAGTAAAAAATAGTTCCCTCACGTAGGAACTAACATAAAAGCGGCAGATAAAGCATACCTTGCACAAAATAAACTATTTCTTTAGCATAATATTTATATGCAGATGTCTATTAGATTGCATGTGGAAGAAACCTTGAGAGGAACCGGACTCAAAAGGGGAGCCTGCCTCATTTGTGTGATATCAAGATTATGATTATATTTAATTAAAACAATACAAAACACCGGAGAGTGAGAAATATCATGAGCATGTGAGATTATAAATAATGTCCTTTCTACAGTCTTATACAGTCAGTAGATATTGTGGAACTTACTCAGGGCTTACTCACTTATATTGAAGGTGTAACTAGCTCAATCGTCAGTGTGCTTTAGTTCTATTTTGAATCTACTATCTTCTGGTAAAGTAGGATTCTAACTTTGTATATCTATTTAACTCAGTTGATTCTAGAGTGTTGGTCTGTGCTTATTAGTTTGGTCAGGTGATTAATCAAGGGTAGTTTTAGGCCCTGTTTACACGAGAACGCTCGCGGGTGAAAACGTAAAAATATTTTATCGGATGTGCCTTTCGTTTAGACGGCGACGCGTTTTTGGGGCTTAAAAACGCAAAAAAGTGAAACCACCCTCCAGAGTGGAAATCTTAAAAACGCTTCACCGTTGCGTTCCCGTCTAAAGGGTAAAAACGCAAAAAAACGGCTCACGGTGGCTCTCGTCGTGTACGCGTTTACGTCACAGGCATGCGCCAGTACAGGAAAATAACAAACATGTCGGATTATTTAAAGTTGTTTAAAATTATTTAAAGTTGTTTGGAGCAATAACTCCACCTCCTCGTCTGTCCAGACAAAATTGTCAGCTTTTGCTGTTCGCTTCGCCATTGTGTTTGGGTTTCGCGCTACTGGGGAGAGAAGTGGGAGGAAGGTTGTACGCAGGCGCGTGGACTTGGTGTTGTTCTGTGGCAGTGCTTCACATTGCCACCTAGCCGCCTGGAGTGCATACTACATCGAATTTCACACACTTTTGCGTCACCATATGCACGCAGATTTCCCCCCCCATAACGCTCGTCTAAACGCAGAATAAAAAGTGATAACGCAACGCCACTTTTGCGTTTTCTCTTCAGATCGTTTCCGTGTAAACAGGGCCTTAGTCTCACTTGAGGCGTGAATTGTGGGCAGGGCTTACTCACTTATATTGAAGGTGCTATAGTTGTAGTTAGCCCCCACAAGTAGGTAGCTCCCCTAAAGCCAGTAACGCTAAGTGTTTATTTAGAATTTAGAATTTCTTATTTGTACTTTTTCTTTTTAAAAACACATTGATCTCAAATTGGGAGATCGGTCATGTGCCTCAAACCATCTCTGTAGTCATCTCTTACAGACACAGGCGTTCCCATCCACAGAACAGATGTCACATTGCCAGTAACCTCATCTACCCTCCCCTGTTGTCTCAATCTCAAACAGTGGTGGTAGGTGGGCTCTGGAATTGCCAGTCTGCTGTAAGGAAAGTTGACTTTATCACAGGCTTGGCTTCCCACTACACCTTCGACTTTCTGGCATTCACTGAGACCTGGATATCCCCACAGAACACTGCTACACCAGCTGCTCTGTCTTCTGCCTATGCTTTCTCTCACTCACCAAGAGAAACCAAGAGGTGGTGGTACAGGTCTACTTTTATCACGGAGATGGTGTTTCACACCTATCCCTTTGTCTCATCTAACCATGTCTTCTTTTGAATTCCATGCAGTTTCAGTTACCTCTCCAATCAATCTTTCCATCATTGTCATCTATCACCCTCCTGGTCCCCTTGGAGACTTTCTAGAAGACATGGACACACTCCTCAGTACTTTTCCCTCTGACAGCACCCCTCTGACAGTTCTTGGTGACTTCAACCTCCCATCTGACAAACTTCAGTCGTCCTGCCTTCTGCCTTTTCTGAATACCTTGTCCTTGGCATTTAACAGCTGCCCTCCAACACACAAGGGAGGAAATGTCCTGGACCTGGTTTTCACCCGCCCTACTCCAGCTACAGACATGACTGCCACTCCACTTCCAATCTCTGATCATCACCTGGTTTCCTTTTCAATCACTCTTCCTATTCAACCTAAAAATAATTTACATGTCTCTCTTATCCGTCCTAACCTTCACTCCATCTCTTCCTCTTCTGTAGCTTCCTGTACTCTTTCTTCTTTTTCTGACCCCGACTCCTTTTCCTCTCTACACTTGGACGTTGCTACTGACTCCTTCCTCTCATCTCTTTCCTCAACCATGAACCTCCTTTGCCCCTTGACTACAAAACCGAGAGCTCAGGGCTGCAGAGAGGAAGTGGAAAAATCACAACTCGGTGTAGACATCGCATCTTACCGCGCACTCCTGACCAAATTTTCTTTGGAGTTGACTTCTGCCAAAACTGCCTTCTACAAGGAAAAGCTTGAGGCCTCTGCACAAAATCCTCGTAAGCTCCACAACATCTTCTCTTCACTCCTCAACCCCCCCTGCTGCACCTGCTCCATCCTCCCTGACTGCTAATGACTTTGCCTCCTTCTATGATGAGAAGATTAAGAAAATCTGCCAGACCTTCACTTCCTCCCCAACAATGACTACACAACACAACCAACAATCCACTACGTCTCTGTCAAGCTTCTCAACCTTAACAGAAGATGAGATACTGCAAGTCATCCAATCTTGCAATCCCACCACCTGTCCTCTGGATCCAATCCCTTCAAATATGCTTTAGACCATCACACATGATCTCCTGCCCTTCATCTCCATAATCATCAACAGGTCATTAACATCTGGCTATGTACCAACTACCTTCAAGCAAGCAAGGGTCGTTCCCATCTTGAAGAAACATGCTCTGGATCCATCAGACATCAACAACTACAGACCGGTATCACTTCTCTCCTTTCTTTCTAAATCTCTGGAACGCACTGTTTTTAAACAACTGTCTGTCTATCTCTCACAGAACAACCTCCATGATCCAAACCAGTCTGGCTTCAAAGCGGCACATTCCACAGAGACAGCCCTTTTGACTGTTTCTGAGAAACTGCATGGTGCTCGGTCAGCCAAGCTGTCATCTGTACTTATCTTCCTGGACCTTTCAGCAGCATTTGACACAGTCAACCACAAGACACTTTTGTCAACCCTCAGGAGCCTCTGTAACAGCATGGGAATGGTTTGCTTTCTACCTGGAAGGTCGCTTATACCAGATAACATGGAGGGGGATCTACATCTGCCCCGTGCAGACTCACCACTGGTGTCCCACAAGGCTTGGTACTTGGTCCCCTCCTTTTCTCTCTCTATACCCACTCCATTGGTGAAGTCATATCCTCACATGGGTTTTCTTATCACTGCTATGCAGATGACACTCAACTGATCTTTTCTTTCCTTCCATCAGATACCACAGCTTTCGCTCGGATCTCGGCATGCTTGACAGACATATCTCCATAAATGAGTGCTCACCAACTAAAACTCAACCCCAGCAAAACAGAACTGCTGATCATCCACGTCGATTCATCTCCAGGTCAAGATCTCCAAATAACACTTCATGACTCTCTGCTCTCCCCTTCAGCCACTGCTCGTAACCTTGGGGTAACTATGGACAATTAACTGTCCTTCTTCCCACATTTTGCTAATGTGTCTCGATCTTGTAGATTTCTTCTTTACAACATCCGAAGGATTTGACCATTTCTGTCCACACAGGCTGCCCAGGTGCTTGTTAAGTCTCTTTTGATTTCAAGACTCGACTACTGCAACTCTCTGCTGGCAGGTCTTCCCCTGAACGCTATCCGTCCACTGCAAATGATCCAAAACGCAGCTGCACGGCTTGTGTTCAATCAGCCCAAGAGATTTAAAGCACTTTTGTACGTCGCTCTGGATAAGGGCGTCTGCTAAATGCCGTAAATGTAAATGTAAAGGGAACCAGGAGCTCCTGAGCAACTCATAAAATAGCTTAACATCTGAGATCATTATAGATCCAACACCCGCAGGTGACTCATGTGGTGACCACGTTGGTGACCCCTGGTATAGGATGTCTTTGGGTGTGGTAACCCTAACCTGTTCAGGCATCACAAAGGCCTTGTGCACAAAGTGATTACCATGGGTTGGAGTGGAACATTTGGGATGGAGTATAAATCTGACCTCAACCCTACTGTTAGATTTTTTATCATGCCGGAAAAAAACATTTATTCTTGGAAATGTTTTCCATACAATCTACGATAGTTTTATTCTGATCAGGGAAGAATCACACAGCACACAAAATGGTGCATATGTTTTTTTTTAACAACAAATCTGTTGTTAAACTTTGGTTGTTTCAGATTCAATGTTTATGCAAAAATAAAGTTTGTTTACATATGAAAAGGTTCAACAGCACACATCTGGAGAGAAGATTGCAGTAAATTTTTCAATAAATATTGAAATACTGCAACTACGTCCCAGTTTTTAATTTTGGCCCACTGTGAATTTGAGTTTGACACCCCTGATCTAAAGGAACATCTTCACAGAATAGTGGAAGGTAAAATAACAGCTAATGGAAACTAAATGTGGAATGGAATGTTTAAAAAGCACATAAAATCATGTGGTCAGGTGTCAACAAACTTTTGTCTAAATACACTACATTTTTTTTTTTATTGTTCTAAAAATACCCACTGGCAAATTGTCATATACTATCAATGGAACTGTCATATATATCAAAGGAACATAAATATTTGTTTACAATTAAACTTTAATGTCATAATAAATAGAAACAAACAAAAGAACAAAAAGAAACAAAAAGTGTTTTACAGTATGTATAATGTTGATAAATTCATGTGAAACCAATCAATACTAGTATTTTTCTCATTATGACTGACATTTTGCAGTGTACGCTCAACCTATCATCAGCAAGGCAAGGGCAGATCTTTTAAAGACACACTTCCTGCCAACTCTGGAGAAATTAAAGAAGAAGACTGTGAAGGTGGTGGCAGAGGAGGAGCTTCTCAAAGCTGACAACAAAGCCGATACCCAGGAGGCAGAGCTACTGATCCTGGATGAGTTTGCAATGCTTTGCAGGGATTTGTATGCATTCTATCCCATGCTTATTCGCTATGTGGACAACAACAGGTACTCCTATTACATTACCATAAACATTAGAGTCTTACATTTGCTCAGTATCTAATTCAAAAGGTCATGTTTTGTCAGCAATTTGCTAGTGTTTCTATGTCAACAGAATAAGCAATTTAAATAATATGATTTTATGTTAGAAAAATGCTGGCTTTGTGCCAATTTCTGTTTAGAAAGTGTATTAACCCATTTAATCCCAAATTTTTCCCAGAGATGACATATATGAATTTGTGATGTATTTGTAAGTCTATTTAACAATCATTGTCAATAATGTACAAAAATATTTGAAAAGACCATAAAAAAATGTGTTTTATCTCTGGTCACAATTGTGACCGGTGGTAGAACACAGGGAGTCTAAGTCTACGGTGTATATAAATACATAAAAAACTCCAGAAATTCGTTTAAAGACTGGATTAAATTGTTGAAGTGTTTTATTTGATTAACAAATAGGTAAACATTATAAACATTGTGCAGTTTAAAAAATAACAAATATTTTTTTTTTATTATGATAAAAACATTATAGGAAATTGCTTAGAATTTAATCATTATAAATGACACAAAATACTTAAAATTCAAAAACCTTTCAGAAATAAAATAATACATTTTAACAATTAAATAAACATGTTGACCACAGCACTGTGGAGAGTCCAGGCATAAATTGGCCACCACCACATTTTTGATCTTATTGTGCTGTGGTAACGGGACACCTGAATATCATGTAGATCTACTCCTCCATTTGCTGGTTGTAATTGTGGATTATTTGAGGTTGCTGGAGGTAGTCATATGCCTTTCTTTCCTTATTTCATCTCCTAACTGGTAACTCTGTGTAGACTTTTTCCACATTGCTTGCAACAGTGACCACACTGTTATCCCTCCACCTCACCAGTAGCTTTTATCCTTCAGACAGAACTTCTGTGAAGCCCCTCTGTAACTTTTGGAATTTCTTCATTGGTTTAAATGGCACATCACACAACTGGTTTTGCCGCATGGTCCCAGTGCACCCATATCCTCACTTTGTCATCTCATTAATCAGGGATATTGTGGTGAAAAGGTTGTCATGCGTGAAGTTGCATCCTCCTGGAACACCAGCTTGATGAGCCAAACCCAGCACTACACTGGGCCCATGACCTAGCCCAGTCTCTGGAAGAAGGGTATGCACTCCAGCAAAAGGTTCCATGTGGTAGAGGTAACCCCCTTAGGACACCAGGCTCCAAACCTTATAGCCATAGCGGATTGGTTTTCCCTTTATGAACTGCTTGTACCCGTGTTGCCCATAGTAGGGAATCACACTCTCATCAACTGACAGCCATTTACTGAATGGCAGAAGTTGATGTTATTGAGCTCCTGGAAGATTGGCCTCACCTTAAAGAAGGGGTCATTGTTGCACTTTGTGTTGTCCACAACATGGATGGAAGCCATAATTTCATCAAATCTGTTTCGTCTCATAGCATTGGAGATGCTGCAATTGTAGACACCCCAATCTAGTGACCAGAGCAAATGCCGTCATGGAACAGTACAATATCCAGAGGTGGCACACTATAGAATACAAGTAGTTCATCCATGCTTAAATTAAGAGGTGTGTATTTGTTCTGAACAGAGTAGAGATTTGAAATTTCTATGGTAAGGTCTCTTGTTGTTCCTTTTAATCAGCTGAGCGGGGGTGCTTTCTGCCAAGGGCACTGGTATGGTGATAGTAGTAGTAGCATCTAAAGAAGGCAATACAGATGATAAAACAGCTTCAAGTTGTTTTGTATGATTTCTTGTTTGGATTTTGAGTTTTGGTTGGTCACTGCAGGCAGGTTCAGGGATGTTTTCTGCAAAAGGCCGGTATGGTGGCAGTAGTAGCATCTGAAGAGGGCAATAAAGATGATGAAGCAGCTTGAAGTTTTTTTGAGAAACTTCTTGTTTAAATTGTGAGTTTTGTTTGGTCCTCGCATTCAGGTTAAATTTCCTCAAAATTATCATATCCAAACAGTTCTGCAGTAGAATTCAAAATTCTTGATGGTATGTGAGCTGAGTCACCAGTAAAATCCATGTCAGATGCATCGCTATCACAGTCGCTTTCTATTGCATCTTTCTCTATCCTAGGGACCACTGCTAATTTACAAATTGCAGGCTCTGGATCATCAGTGTCAAGTAAATCCAAAACTTGACTTAATGTCAGTCTGAAAGAGAGTTCATAAAAATAACACAGAATTACATATGGGGAACATAGACTCCCTGTGTTATACCACCGGTCACTATTGTAACTGTCTTCATTTATCTGTAGTTTGATACCAGAATAAAGCATGTATTAATTTAATTTCAATGTGTATGTATAGATAACCCTTTCATGATGATATCTGCAAAAAAAAAAAAAAAAAAAAAAGCTATTCAAAAAGGAACTTTTTACCTGTCCTTTCTGAGCTTTGACGTAATCCTTCCGTTCAGATGGCAGCACCAGGAAATAAATGTGTGTGGTCACATGACCAAACTAACCATTCATGTTAGACCTCCCATTAACTCATAAAGACATCTTACATTTTCATTATATATGAACATATGCTCATAATACTTTTTTAATTTTACACAAAAATATGCAAGGAAAAATTGTGGTCACAATTGTGACCAGTGGGATTAAATGGGTTAAGTAGACTCCTGGGTTTATTATGATTCCACTCTAGGTCACGATGGCTGAAAGAGCCTGATGCTGACTCTAATGAGCTTTTCAGGATGGTAGCAGAAATTTTCATTCTTTGGTGCAAGTCACACGTAAGTGTTTCTCAATTCTTTCTTTTCCTTCAATAGTGCAAAAATAGAATTCTTATAACCAAACATGTAAAGCCTTCAGACTTCCAGAAAAAAATATTATAAATATTTTATTGTACCTTCTGTTGAATTCACCTGTCAATTTTCTCATTCAGAATTTTAAGCGAGAGGAACAAAACTTTGTTGTGCAGAATGAAATCAATAATCTCACCTTTCTCACTGGGGACAGCAAGACAAATATGCCAAAGGTATGAGTGTAGAGTTTATAAATGCTTAACATTAATTGATGTCTGACTGAGACAGTAAGCCATACAATGGTGTGAATTAAAATGTTTAATGAAATTGCTCTATTTTCATTATATTATTTAATATAATAATGATAATGAAAAGAGATGAGAAATGCTGATGATGATTGAGTAAATTGATGTTTAATTCATTGATCAGGATATAATTGAACCCATGCCATTTCACCAATTTTACCCATACTGCTTCATTAACACAGGCAACCACTGCACCTTTTCACAACAAGCCAAACAGTGCATATAAAAAAATGCCTGGAAAATGCCTTTGTGCACTTTTAAATAATAAGCAAACTTTCACATATTATATTATTTTATATAAATATGTTCACCTGTTAAATTATTTGCATCTTAAAACAATTATATAATAATATTTTTTTGTTAAATTTAAAGTTTAAGGAAATAAGGTTAATGTGGTTTTCTAAAAGATAATCAGTAATTTACAGTTGGCTTCATGTGCTACAGGCAATACATGCCATAATATCTAGTCTGCCATATTAGTTTGAAAGTTTGTCAGCAATACCAACACAACTTAACACATCGAAATAGGAAATGATTTGCACATTACATGTATGCAATAATAAAATTAATAGCAGCTCTATACCTTTAGTTATTGAATTACTATATTTTAATAGAACTGTTTGAATCCAGAGATAATTGGTGATTGATGCTGTCTGATGCTGTCTGATATGGTTTTCTGAATTTCCTGCATTTTGCAAGTCAAAATAAAAGGAAGGATGTATTCATCAATTATATCTTTTTAAAATCCTTTTTGATACTCCTTCTCTTTCATTGTTTCTCTCTTTCTTTTTTATTTCCTCACTTTTCTTTGACTCACCCAGTTGTTTCTGCCAAAGGTACTGTGACTTATGAGACACTGTTTCATGCTCGGATTGAGTCAATAAAGAGAGTGAGAGAAAGTCACTCATAATGAAGCAGTTTCAAAGACTGCTGGGTCTGATGGCAGCCACATCCAGCGTGGTTCCGATTAGCCTCATGCACATGAGACCCCTCCAGTGGTGGCTCAGAGACAGAGGGTTCTCCTGGAAGGGCAACCAAGGTCACGTGGTGAGCCCTACAGGCCTTAGACGTATGGAGAGAACCTGGGTTCCTGTCTCAGGGCCCCGTGTTGGGAACTCCCTGTCATTGCATAACGACAGAGGCCTCCCTCATGGGGTGGGGGGCGGTCGTGAGTGCCCGCTCTGCCCAAGATCTATGAAGCAGGCTCTGTCACACCTGGCAAATCAACTGCCTCAAGATGCTAGCTGTGTCTCTCTCTCTCTCTCTAAAGCACTTTTTCCCAGACCTGAGAGACCGCAACATGTTGATCCGTACAAACAACAAACCAGTGTCTCCTAAATCAACCATCAGGGCGGTCTCACCCCTATATACAAGCTGTCACGTCAGATCCTCCTGTGGGCTCAAGGGAAACTGCTCTCCATCAGAGCAGTATATATTCCAGAGTGCTTAAACCAGGGAGCAGATGCCCTGTCAAGGCAAGTGCAAAGGCCCAGGAACTGGAGGCTCCACCCAGATGTGGTGGAGCAAATATGGAGGAAGTTTTACAGAGTACAAGTGGACCTGTTTGCGACTCAATAGACATTGCACTGTTCTGATGTTCCCTTACTCACCCAGCCCCCCTTGGGCTGGATGCCATGGTACAGGCATGGCCCGGGAGTGGCTCGGAGTTCTGAAGGGAGTTAACCGGGACGAAGTCCATCTCCTCCTGGTGGCCAGGCCAGGGCCGTGCCAGCCATGGTTGATTTGCAAACCTGCTAACCCTTCATAAGATAAGATAAGATAAGATATACCTTTATTCGTCCCACAGTGGGGAAATTTCTTTGTTACAGCAGCAAAGAAAAAAATTAATGCAAATATATAAAAGAATAGACACATACTATAGTATACAGTATATACACAACACAATGTATAAATACAAATAAGGAAAAAAGTACGTATTGCAGATAGTATTGCACACAGGTGGTATTGCATGTATTGCAGGTAATATTGCACATGGTTGGTATTGCACGTATTGCAGGTAATATTGCACACAGTTAGAATTATTACACAGTTAAACAGTAATAACAGTGTGTATTATGGTGACTGGTTTACTGGGAGCAGCTTTGATTGTAAAGTCTAATAGCAGCAGGGAGAAAAGACCTTCTGTAACGCTCCTTCAGACACTTAGGATGTAACAGTCTGACACTGAAGGAGCTGCTCAACGATGAAACAGTTTCATACAGGGGGTGAGAGATATTCTCCAGCAATGATGATAGTTTTGCTACCATCCTCCTTTTTCCCACCTCCTGTACTGTGTCCAGGGGAATCCCCAGAACTGAGCTAGCCTTCCTGATCAGCTTGTCCAGTCTCTTCCTGTCTGCAGTAGAGATGCTGCTGCCCTAGCAGACCACACCACAGAATATGGCTGAGGCCACCACAGAGTCAAAAAAGGTCTTCAGTAGCTTTCCCTGCAATCCAAAAGAGCTTAGTCTCCTCAGCAGAAAGAGTCTGCTTTGCCCTTTCTTATAGATTGCCTCAGTGTTGTCTGTTCAGTCCAGTTTGCTGTTTAGGTGAACACCCAGGTATTTGTAAGAGTCCACTCTCATAATGTCCTTTCCCTGAATGTTCACTGATGGTAATAATTAAGTGTGTTTGTGCCTACAGAAATCCACCAACAGTTCTTTGGTTTTCCCCCACATTTATCTGGAGGCAGGTCCATTGGCACCAGTCCACAAAGTTCTGTATAAGTCCTCTGTACTCCCTGTCATCATCATCCGTGATCAGACCGACGATGGCAGAGTCATCAGAGAACTTCTGCAGGTGTGAGGTTGCTGAGCTAAACATGAAGTCTGCAGTGTAGATGGTGAAGAGAAATGGGGCTAAAACTGTTCCTTGCGGGGCTCCAGTGTTGCAGACAATCATGTCAGACTCACAGTCACGAGTCCTCACATACTGTGGTCGGTCTGTGAGGTAGTCCAGTATCCAGGCAATCAGATGATGGTCCACTCCTATGTACACCATCTTATCCCTCAGGAGCACAGGTTGGATGGTGTTAAAAGCACTAGAGAAGTCAAAAAACATGACTCTCACAGTGCTCCCAGCCTTTTCCAGGTGTAAAATAGCCCGAATTTAGGAGGAAGATGACTGCGTCTTCCACTTCAATGCCAGGTTGGTAGGCAAACTGAAGTGGATCCATTGATAAGCTCACCAGAGGTCGGAGATGAGTGAGCACCAGCCTCTCCAATGTCTTCATCAGATGTGAGGTCAGTGCTACTGGTCGGAAGTCTTTTGGGCACGATGTCTTTGGAACATGGATGTTTTCCATAGCTGTGGCACCTTTTCCAGCTTCAGGCTCAGGTCAAACATGTACAGCAATATGCCGCACAGCTGGTCTGCACAGGTGCCATCTGGGCCCGCAGCCTTCCTTGCTTAGATCTTCCTGAGCTCCATTCTCACCTGGGCTTCTGTAAGGGGGGTTAGGTGTGTTGTGTGTTGTGTGTTGACTGTGAGCTGATACCAGTGCAGAGAGAGGTCGGGCTGGAGCTGCTTGCTGTGGAAGCATAGAAGGGGGATTGCAGCAGGGGGGACTGGATGGGGGCAGGGGAGGGTAGCTGATCAAATCGGTTAAAGAATAGATTCAAATCATTTAACCACTTCTGGTCACCCTCAGCCTAAGAGCTGGGCTCCTTATGACCAGTGATGGTTTTGAGCCCCTTCCACAACCTGCTGACATTGTTCAGGGAAGATCAGGGAAGGAAAAGCTTGCTACAGGAGGAAGATGGAGGATCAGCTGCAGCACACAGGTACACAGGTAGGAGATGAACCAGGTTGTTATCCGATCTTCCCAAGGGGGGGAGGGGTGCTGATGTATAAGTCAAGTCAAGTCAAGTCAAGTTTATTTGTATAGCGCTTTTCACAACAGACATTGTCTCAAAGCAGCTTTACAGAAAACAACAGTGAAGGTGAATGGTGTGCGTTTGTCCCTGATGAGCAGCCGTGGCGACAGTGGCAAGGAAAAACTCCCTTAGATGATATGAGGAAGAAACCTTGAGAGGAACCAGACTCAAAGGGGAACCCATCCTCATATGGGTGACATCAAAAGTTTGGTCATAAATCTTTCAACAATACAGAACAATTTGTGATCATCATAGATCCAGCATCAGCTTCTCCATGCCAGGGCCTTTAAACACTCGGCATCTACTTCTCCATGATCATCCATAGGTCCATAATCTTCACGAGGTGGGACGTGACTGGAGCTGGCCAAACCTCAGGAAGCCTCGGGATGGGGAGAGAAAGAGAAGCAGTGGAGAGGAATTAGCGTAGCTGCTGTTCATGATATTAACAGCACAAGTTGATAATGTGCATGTGATCAGATGTTCTGGAGCACAAGGTTGTGATGTGATGTGCGTGATGTGTGTTATGTGTAGGCTTTGCTAAAAAGATATGTTTTTAATCTACACTTAAACTGGGAGAGTGTATCTGAACCCCGAACACTGTCAGGAAGACTATTCCAGAGTTTAGGAGCTAAATGTGAAAATGCTCTACCGCCTTTAGTGGACTTTGCTATTCTAGGAACTACTAGAAGCCCAGAGTTTTGAGATCTCAGGGAGCGTGACGGATTGTAGCGTGTTAAGAGACTGGATAGATACATGGGAGCCAAACCATTTAGTGCTTTGTAAGTGAGTAGCAGTAGTTTGTAGTCTATTCGAAACTTAATAGGAAGCCAATGTAGGGACGATAAGATTGGGGTTATATGATCGTATTTTCTTGACCTAGTAAGAACTCTTGCTGCGGCATTCTGAACTAACTGAAGCTTGTTTATTAATGATGCAGGACATCCACCTAGTAATGCATTACAGTAGTCTATTCTAGAGGTCATAAACGCATGGACGAGCTTCTCTGCATCAGATATAGATAACATATTTCTTAGCTTAGAAATATTTCTAAGGTGAAAGAAGGCTGTTTTTGTAACTTGATTGATGTGATTTTTAAAAGATAAGTTGCTGTCTAAAATAACTCCCAGGTCTTTTACCGTTGAACTAGTAGTTACAGAACAACCATCTAAATGCAGGCTGAGATGCTGGAGCTTCTGTGTACTATTTTTTGGGCCGATGAGCAAAATCTCCGTTTTATCAGGATTTAATAGCAGAAAGTTATGGGTCATCCAATCTCTTATTTCTTCAACACACTCAGTTATGCGAGCTAATTGAGCTGTATCGCCTGGTTTGGATGAAATATATAGCTGGGTATCATCAGCATAACAATGGAAGCTAATTCCATGCCTTCTAATAATATTTCCTAATGGAAGCATGTATATTGTAAAAAGCAGGGGTCCCAGAACTGACCCTTGTGGCACGCCATAATTTACTAGCATTATCCTGGATAGCTCTCCATTTAAATCTACGAAATGGTAACGATTGGACAGGTAGGATTTAAACCAGCTTAATGCCTGTCCCTGAATACCGATGTAATTCTGTAAGCGATCGAGGAGAAGATCATGATCTATAGTGTCGAACGCAGCACTAAGATCTAGTAAAACTAATAGGGAGATGTAGCCTTGGTCTGAAGCTAAAAACAGGTCGTTAGTGATTTTAACTAGAGCAGTTTCTGTGCTATGATGGGGCCTAAAACCTGACTGAAACTCTTCAAAGATATTGTTCTCCTGCAAGTGGTTACATAACTGGGCAGCGACAATCTTTTCTAAAATCTTAGACATAAATGGGAGATTTGAAATTGGTCTGTAATTCGATAGCGTGTTTGGATCCAGATTAGGTTTTTTAATGAGGGGCTTAATAACTGCTAACTTGAGGGATTTAGGGACATGACCTAACGATAGTGAGGAGTTAATAATATTTAAAAGAGGCTCACCAGCTGTATATAACACTTCCTTCAGTAGTTTAGTGGGAATTGGATCTAACTGACATGTTGTTGATTTAGCTTTCATAATAGCATCATACAGCTCTTCCTGTCCTATACATGTAAAACAGTGTAGTTGTGGGGTTGTAAGTACGATTGTGTCAGGAGATGCTGTCAGAGGTTGAACTGCCACAATTGTTTTTCGAATGTTATCTATTTTTTCAGTGAAGAAATTCATAAAGTCTTCACTACTAAACTGTGATGGAACACATTTTTCAGATCCCTGATTTGTTGTTAATTTAGCGACTGTACTGAAAAGGAACCTGGGATTGTTTTTGTTATTTTCTATGAGTTTGCTCAGGTGTTTAGCTCTAGCAGCTTTTAGCGCCTGTCTGTAGCTAAGCATACTGTCTTTATACGCAATTCTAAATACCTCCAATTTAGTTTTCCTCCATTTTCTCTCCAGATTACGTGTTGTTCTCTTTAGGGCATGCGTATGACTATTATACCAAGGTGCAGTTGCTTGTTCTCGAACCTTTTTTAACCGGATGGGGGCAACAGTGTCTAAAGTGCTAGTGAGGATAAGGTCTATGTTGTTCGCCATCTCATCAAGATGATCAGCATTTATGGGTTTAATGTGAAACTGAGATAAATCAGGCAGGTTATTTATGAATCTGTCCTTAGTGGTTGGAATAATAGTCCTACCAAGTCGATACCGTGGTGAAACACGGTTAATCTGCTCTACCGGTAGTGTGTACAGTAGGAGATAATGGTCTGTGATGTCATCATTCTGAGGTAAAATATTTATATCAGTGACGTCTGCTCCGTGGGATATTATTAAGTCTAGTGTGTGGTTAAAACGGTGGGTTGGTCTGGTGACGTTTTGTTTAACTCCAAAAGAGTTTAGTAAATCGACAAATGATAATCCTAGGGCATCGTTTTCATCATCTACATGAATATTAAAATCTCCTACAAGCAGCACTTTATCAAAGCTGATCAGGAGGTCTGAGAGAAAACAAGCAAACTCATGAAGAAAATCAGCGTAGGGTCCTGGGGGTCTGTACACGGTGACCAGAGCGAGTTTTCTATGCATCTCTGAAAGTGCAATTTTAAGAACGAGCACTTCAAATGATTTAAAGCTGAATCCTAATCTCTGACTAACATTAAGAGAAGCACTATAAATGGTTCCTACACCCCCCCCACGACCAGTCTGACGGGGCTCATGCTTATAAACATATCCTGACGGTGTAGACTCGTTTAGACCCATATAATCACCTGGTTTAATCCAGGTCTCAGTGAGACAGAGTGCATCGAGATTATTCTCTATGATCATCTCATTTACAATCAGTGCTTTGGGTGCAAGTGATCTAATGTTTAAAAGACCGAACTTTAGAACTTTGTTGTGTTTGTTTATCTGGCATTTTTCAGTTTTAACTGCAATAAGATTATTTCTGGATCTTGTGTATGTAATTCTTGGTTTTACTACCCGAGGAATAGATATGGTTTCTATAAACTGGGCTGTGTGTGAACTTGTAACTATTTGGTCTGTAGTATGCGTGTTCTTATAGTTGAAGATTTCTTGATGTCTTACCAGTCAGATGGTGTGTAGTATCCTAGAGATGTTATCTGATAGCACTGCTGCTCCAACTCTGCTGGGGTGCAGGCCATCAGGGCGGAAGAACCTAGGACGCTCCCAGAAACAGTTCCAGTTATTAACAAAGAGAAGTTTATGTTCTCGACACCATGACTGTAACCATTCATTTAGAGCTAAAAGTCTACTAAACTTCTCAGCCCCTCGCTGGTAAGTGGGAAGAGGTCCTGACACAATGATCCTCGTTGTGGGTGATGTGCTGCGTACCGTCTCCACCAGGATCCTGAAGTCCCTCTTTAAGATCTCCGTTTGCCGCAGCCTGGTGTCGTTTGATCCGGCATGGAGAACAACCGCTCCGAAGTTCTCGTTCAGGATCGCGGGTACCTGCGCAGCGACATCCAGAACACGAGCACCAGGAAAACAGCGAGTGTGCACCTTACCTTTAGCTCGGGTAGCGCGGACATGCCGGACGATGGAATCTCCGAGAATAACAGTGTCGCGTTCCGTCTCGCGGAGGGGGACGAAGCGGTTCTCGGTCGAGATCTCGAAGGCCGGTGGTGGAGGTGGAGACGTCCTCGATCGGGGCTTGGCTTGTCTCTTCCGCCGCGGTCGCATCCAGGGTCCATGTTGCACCGGTGCCGGAGTTGTAGGTGCGCTGGGCCTGGGCATAGAAGCACGCGGAGTTGATGTGCTGGGAGCGTTAGGTTCAACCCGGGAGTTTACCTGGGATGAGTGCGCGTCCGCCCGGGATGTTTCCAGCGCCGCTTTCCGCTCTCGCAGCCGGTCATGCTTTACATGCAGCTCGCGAATCTGTTTCTCCAATGCCTCCATCTCCAACGCCACCGTTTGCAACTCGAACGAGTCCTCACCTGTGCTCGAATGCAGACAAACAACCGGCATAGTGCTTATCGTCACGAACAGATTTATTATACAGAGATGTGAGTGAGAGAAAATAAATATAAACAACACTAGTTATAGTCGAGTTAACTAACTACAGGCACAAGTCAGGAAGACAAAAACAATTAAGGATTATTAAAAGAGGAAAAACGGATAGATAGATAGCAAAGTTTGTTTGAAAGACGCCGAGAGATACAAACACGTAACTCGCGGCAAACAAGTCAAACACAGGAAGCTACGTCACAGGAAGCTACGTCACAGGAAGCTACGTCCAACAACCGTATAAGGGTCCTCTAAGTTTGCATAGAATAAATCCAGTGTTTTATTGTCTCTGGTGTGGCATGAAACATACTGGGTGAATGTGGGCAGAGTGGAGGATAATGAGAAGGGCATTTGGACTCTGTGTTAACAATCTGTTAACAACAGAATGCAGGACATCGCATGCCGATTCACCATCAGCAGAGGGGGGAATATACGCAGATATCGCGATAACATGCGAGAATTCGCAGGGTAGATAGTACGGCCTCATGCTAGCGGCTAACAGCTCAATATCCTTATAGCAGATCTGCTCTTTAATAGTGATGTGACCAGGTTTACACCATCTTTTATTCACAAACACTGCCAGTCCCCCTCCCTTTCTCTTACCGCTCTTCATTGTTCTGTCCATGCGCGGTAGTTCAAATCCATCCAGAGCCACAGTCGTATCCGGTGTTAGCTTGGTTAGCCATGACTCCATGAACAGCATGATGCTACATTCCTGGAATTCCCTCTGATGCTGGGTAAGAGCCGCTAGCTCATCCAGCTTGTTGGGTAAAGATCTTACATTTCCCATGACGATGGACGGGAGAGTTGTCTGTAACATCTTTTTTTAGTCCAACACATAGCTTCAGCATGGTTTCCCCATCGTCTCCTTCTTAGCTCGTAGGAAATATCCGTTTTTTCCTGTAGTAACATGCCGTGTTGCGGTATGCTAACAGCTGATCCCTGGTGTAAACAGTAGGACCGCGGTTGTGAACAGAGTTTCCAGATGCGACTGTGAACAAAGTCCAAAATAGCAGGAAAAGTAGAGCAAACTCTGTGACTTTGTTAATGTCCATTGTGCAGTTTCCAATTTCACACGCACTCAAAAAAAAAAAAACACAAAGTCCCGGAACACTATTAAATAAATTTTAAAAAGTACAAACTTAAAGGGAGCTGCTGCAATAGGCTGCCACTTGGGTGGCGCCTACACTAGCCATATGAAATTACTGGGAGGAATCTCTCAGGCAGGGGGCACCTAAGGGGCCACAGCCAGCTCTTGGCCACTGGTCTCTCTGCTGAGGTAGTGTAGACCATTCTTCAATCCAGAGCTCCCTTTACAAGGAGGTTGTATGGCACAAAATGGCGCCTGTTCAATGTGTGGTGCATGCACCACCAGTTGGACACAGTTAACTGCCTGGTCGGTTCAGTGCTGGAGTTCCTTCAGGGACAGTTCACCACAGGGTTGTCTCCTTTCACCCTGAAAGAGTATTTGTTTCCTCTGTGGCTGAGGCCCCTGGTGCGACCTAGAGTGCCTGTGTGGGACCTGCCTATTGTTTTGGAGGCTCTGGCTAAGCCTCTCTTCGAGACCTTTCTGAGGTGCCTTTAAGGTTTACGACAGTCAAGACTATCTTTCTTCTGGCTATCTCCTTCCTAAAGAGGGTCGGGAACCTTTAGGCCCTTTTCATGGCCCCGTCTTTCCAGAAGTTTACCCTTGGCATGGCCAGGGCCATGAGGTATGTTTCTAAGGTACCATCAGTTTCCCCACGACCTGTTGTTCTGCAGGAATTCTATCCTTCTCCCTTTCAGGCCCGTGACCAGAAGAAGCTTTACCGGCTGTGTCCATAAGTAAAGTACGGAATGACACATACGTCCACAGAATGGAGCTGTGGAGAAAGTCAGAGCAGCTGTTCGTCTGCTCTGGTCCCTATTAAAAGGAGTTTCATTTTTAATCTCGGCAGGTGGATTGTCGATGCTATCTCATCTTCTTATAAATCCTTGGGTCGGCCTCTAAGACCCGGTCCTCTGGAGCTTTACTCCAAACATTTGTAAAGCTGTGGGCTGTTTCTTATGCCTTGTCCTCAGGGCCACTCCTGGCTCTTCTGTCCTCCGGCCTAGCTGTGCCAATCCACACTTTGTGGGGACTGGTCAGTCTGGCATGATTGGACACTAGTTCCCAAAGTGTTGTTGACACAGCTTGAGTTCCTGAAAGTTAACGTCTCTAGGTTTCATATGTAACCCTGGTTTCCTGAGGGAATGAGACACTGTGTCTCCAGGCCACATTTCCTGCATCCCTGCAGCACTTTCTTTCATTGCAGAAGCTAGTGTTGACTTCACCACACGTGAAGCCAACATTATAGCTTCCTGATTGTGATGTCCCCTCCTTCCTGTCAGCTTCCTGGTTGTGATGTTACCCCACCGGTGACGTTGCGCCTTTCCGGTGGACAGATTTCACACGTGATTCAAATCGTGGTCACACGGAGGCATTCCCAAAAGCGTTGTTGGCACAGTGACACAGTGTCTCATTTCCTCAGGGAACCAGGGTTACATACGTAACCTAGAGTTGGTCCTATTTAAGTATTTGCTTCCAACTTTGTGGAAAGTCCCACATATGGGTGTAATAGTCAGGTGTTGCTTTATAGTGTAGCGTTATTTCACTTTCTTATCAGAAAATGTAAAAAAACCAAAAAAAAAAACCCCACATTATATTTATTTGTATACTTGGGTATATATGATGTTTTGTTGTGTGTGTTATTTGGTTTATTTGCGGTGAAACTAAATTGTCTTTGATGTCTTGTGGATTATGTATTATGCTGTGGCATAGTGTCTGCTTCCTTACTTTTTTTTCTCAGTGCTTTGTGGAGCGTTTGTGTGTTTGGTGCATTGGAGTGATTTACTGAACATTGGATGCAGTCTGTGAATAGAAAATGCTTTCATTTCTGTCTTTCTGTAGAAGTATTTGTTTTAAATAGCATGATAAATCTTTATCTTATTAGCAAGCAATCATCACAACTGAAACCTAAATAAAAGTAAAAGTTGGGACCCTGTGTTAAACGCAAATAAAAACAGAATACAATGTTATACAAATGTTTATTATAAAAATAATTTATTCACAATTGGACATAAAGAATGTATCAAATGTATAAACTGAGGAAATATACCATTTTAAGGAAAATATAACATGTCTGAAATATTTGGAACAGGGCTATAAGAAGAAGAGATGCTACACAGTGGTAAACATGACCACTGTGTAGCATCTCTTCTTCTTATAGCAACAGTCTGTATTCATCTGGGAAGTAAGTTGGGTAATTGCTGGGGCTTTGCAATAGAATTGTTTTTTTTAATTTGTGTCTGATGCAGTATTCTAGCTGTTCAATAATCCTGGGTGGTCTTTGTCATATTTTTTTCTTTTAATGGTGCACCAAATTGTTAAAAGTCTTGACTGCAGATAGGACATTTTAGCACCCAAATTCTACTACTAGAGAGCAATGTTGTTTTAATAGATGCAGTGTGGGGTATACATTGTATTGCTGAAATGGGCAAGGCCTTCCATTAAAAAGGTATAATCTGATTGAAAGCAAATATTGCTCTAAAACATGTACCGTATTTTTCGGACTATAAGCCGCTACTTTTTTCCCACGTTTTGAACCCCGCGGCTTAAACAACGAAGTGGCTTATTTATGGATTTTCCTGGGTTTTTCCCGGTTTCACAAACTTCAAACCAAAAAACTGAGCGACATAACATTAGACCAATGAAATTTCCGAACGGAAACAAAAAAACGCACTTCACCTGTGTTCTGAGCTGCACGGCTTCGGGAGAAAAAACTTCCACCGGTGGCGTCTCGAGCTCGTACCTCAATTTTTTGCTCGCGTAACAAAGCAAAAAAATCGACCGAGTGACCGCTTGTACCTCGGAAAACTCGTACATTAATGCACTCGTAGGTAAAGGTACCACTGTAGTTATGAAAGGAAGGAGGAAGACAGTGAACAATGACTTACTTGGTAGGCTACTGTTTAGATACAATCCTTTTTAGCGCGTTGAGTCAGGGTGAAGGGAGAGCTCACTAAAACTCCAGTTGCAACAAAAATCATATAAGCACAGACAGGTTTTCAAAACTCGTGCTTTTGAAATTTTTTTTGCAACAGCGTTATGGGTTAGTCAAAGAAACTTAGAAATGAGCATCAGAAAATAATAAGGACATAATCCTCAGTCTTGAACACACGCAGTAATACCGGAAGAATGCAGTGGCAGGCTATTCCCAAAATACTGCTATGCTCCTAATAGAAGCGCAACATATTGCATTTAGTGTCTTTCGTTAAAGCCTGTGTAAAGTTCATTAGTTTTAGTGTATGTTAAAAATAAAAATCTTTGTCAAATTCAGTGGGTGCGGCTTATATATGGGTGCACTTTATAGTCCAGAAATTAAGGTATATAGCTGACAGCAATAGATGGTGCCTTTCAAGATGGCTAAGCTGCCTATTCCATAGGCACTAATGCACCTCCATCAGAGCTGCATTTCATTACATTTAAATTTGCAGTATTTAGCAGACGCCCTTATCCAGAGCGACGTACAAAAGTGCTTTGAGTCTCTAGCAATGAATAAATCTACACTGGTATGCCAGATTACAAGCTTAATATAAATATAACTCTTGAATTCTACAAAGCAAACTTGAAAAGTGCTAATTTAAGTGTTTCAGGACAAGGTAGGTCTTCAATCGTCTTTAGAGGATAGTCAGGGACTTCGTTGTACGGACATCTAGGGGAAGTTCATTCCACCACCTCGGTGCCAGAACAGAGAAGAGCCTTTAAGTATACTAACCTCTCATTCTGAGAGAAGGTGGTACCAAAACAAATAAGACCACACACTTAAAAATAAATAAATAAAAATGAATATAAAAATAAAATAAATAAAACAGTAAAAGAATCTCTGGCTTGAGTTTACAATCCATTGGCAGGTGTCCAGGTGACGTTTATTATGCACCACCTATAATTTCAAACCTTTTATTGCCAGCCAGTAGCATTACGGAAACAAAATGATTGATGGAAAATGTAGCCAATGAGTGCAGGATTCTAACGATATATGGGAGGATTTTATTCCCCATGTGGGTGAGTCTTAGTTTTATTACTCTTCACAAACTCTTATTGGGCAAACAGCACACGTGCACAGTGACACCAGGAAGTGGGTGCAGCTCTCAGTTCTGCTCAAACAGCTGTTTCCAGCTCGTGCTAACTGGACTTTGTTAGCAAAAAGGAAAACAAAAAGAAAACAAAAGGTCAGTCAAAAAAGTTGTTTTATCGGAGATTTGCACAAAGCAGCGATGTGGAAAATATTCTTGGGGCGAAGTAACAACAGAGACTTGGAGATCTGCATGGAGATGGAAACCTAAATCTGAGCCTATTTTACATCTGGAAGTTACAATATATCTCCCTTTACAGTTTTATAAGATTTTATACGATTTATTGCCCGTCTGTTTTAATAAGAGAAATGCTTGAAAAGTGTGTGTGTGTGTGTGTGTGTGTGTGTGTGTGTGTGTGTGTGTGTGTGTGTGTGAGAATTGTTGAGATTGGAATGGTCGGACATCAATATGCATGGCCATGACTGTAAAACAATAGCTTGTCTGGCTACCTGGCCATCAATATGAATGCCAAATCAATATCAATAGCCAAACATATATAACAATAGCCTTTAATGGTCAGCCCTTAATTTATATGCAGACTGTATGAATAGAGTATAAATGGCCACCTGAGTTTAGTAGGTGGCTCTCAAACAGGGGAAGGGAAAAAAGGATCAGACATAGTCTCAGATAAATGTTTGTAGGAATCTCATTTGTCATGAAAATGTTAATAAAATGTAAAATATAAACAGTACTTTTCTGGATTGCTCCAGGACTGATTTCATGTATTTATATATTAATCATTTTCAATGCAGGAAATGTATATCCATGGCACTTAATCATCTATAACCTGATATCTTTTTTAAACAATATCAACTGTGATGATTGACAGTAAAGCTCAAAGTGTCTTCTTTCAAAATATATCTAAATTGTATATGCAGCATATTTTTGTCAGGAACTGTTAACATTTAAATTTAGGTAGGGCATTTCAGCTGTGAGACCTAAAATTTGGGCTGGGAGGGGAGGGGTGAACCAGACATAGTCTCAGCTAAATGTTTGTAGGAATCTCATTTTTCATGATATCTTCATTCAATTTAAAATATAAACTCATGAGACATGTGGCTTTTAACCCATTACTTTTCTGGATTCCTACATTACTGATCTAATGTATTTATATATGAAGAAAAAAAAAGTCAATTCAGGAAATTTATTTTCACAGTACTTTATCATCTATAACTTTCTATAACTTATCTTTTTTAACAATATCAACTTTGAATAATGCCCACTTTTATCCGGAACTGTTAACATTTAAAGTTAGGTAGGGCATTTTCATCTGTGAGTCCCAAAATCTGTGGTGAAGGCTAACAGTTTAAAGAGTTTGCAGACACACACAAATTAGCTTCACTTCTATTAGACCCTGCCTCTCTAACGTAATCTTTTTATACCCAATTATCAGTGGTGGAGAATAACAAAGTAGATCAGTAGAAGAATGCTGAGTATGGAGCCGCCAGGAAGGAGGAAAAGGGAAGGCCAAGAAGGAGGTTTATGAATGTGATGAGGAAAGACATGCAGGTAGTTGGTTTAAAAGAGGCAGATGTAGAGGACAGAGTAGTATGGAGACAGATGATCCGCTTTGTTGACCTCTAACATGAGCAGCCGAAAGAAGGAGAAGGAGGACAGTAATGAAGTCAATTTAATTTGTTACTGTACTAAAGTAGCTGCATATCTGTACTTTACTAATACTTTACTAAGTATTTCTATTTGGGGGGGACTTTTACTTTAACTTCACTACATTTCACAGTCAGATATCTTACTTTTTACTCAGCTACACTTTACGAAATCAGTCATTCCTTTTTATTTGAGAAAAAAATATAAAAATGGTCAAGCACGCAGCAAGCCACCAATTAGGCTAGAGCTGCATTCAAAACTCTGTTTTAGACTTGTTTGATTGCCACTTGGTGGTATCAAGTTACCACAAACATACAGTTCATCAGCAAGCAGACCATTTTGAGTAATAAATGATGGAAGAATACCCTGACTCTACCTTGCCACAACACCCGTGGCACGAACAGATTAGTTAGTTAGCAGTTAGTTAGTTACTCTTAGCAGGTAAAAGTAACATTAGTCTTTTCACATACACTGAGTTGATTAAACAAGAGTCTTATCACAAAAATGATATTAGGAAATAATAAATAAATCATAGTACTTTGGATACTTAAGTACATGTGAAGGCAAATACATTTGTACTTTCAATCAACTGAAAGTTTATAGAAAACACTTTTATTTTTAATGGAGTAATATCTTACCTACTGTATCTTTACCTAAACTCAAGTACAGTCAACCCCCGATAATTTGCAATTTGGAACTTGCAGCTCAAAAATTCGTGTTTTCTCATTTGAAACCTAACTAACAGCAAGTTTCAGATTATCTTAAAATTCGCAGTCGGACCGAATGTTCAGGGACATTAGGAATAACATTTTAAACTATGTTTTCACTAACAAATTTTATAATTTTTTTTAAACACATTATTGTATTAAAGTAAAATCATGTATAGATGAATTCACTAAAATTCCATAGGGGCTGCAGGGGGTTCGTCCAAAATTCGCAGATTTGTGGAACTCTTAGAGCGTAACCCTCATGAGTTCCGGGGGACCATTGTACATGGTTTGTGTACTTCCTCAAATTTGTGTACTTCCTTCACCACTATCAATTATGTTACTGACCTGTTGTGTCTATGAAATAAAAAATGTTAAACATGTTCTTTGTGGATAATATATGGGATTATGAGATTGCAAGTCATTGCATTTTATTTTATTTGCATTTTATATATAAGCCTCCCAAATTGGTTGTAATTGGAGCTGTATATATACAGTAGCTTCAGTTGAGCCTGAGGGATAAAGTTATTTAAATTATTTACATTCCCTTGTATTCCCAGGGCCAGCAATGCCTCCTCTGCAGGCCTAAACTTTATTAGAATAATTGATGTATGTTTGAATAGATTTTTGTCCATGTATATGTATTAAATTTTTCCCAATAGTCTATTCTCTTCATTTCATAGCTCCTCTTAGAGCAGCCCACCTGAGTGTAAGTTTTTATCCAATCAGATTTGAGCCATCATGTGTTGTCAGGGTCAAAGGGATCTGCCATAAGGCCATTACTCTGAACACTGTAAGTGTTCTATTGATTTAAATCAATGTTTCTTGAAATATATTTACCTTTTCAAGTACAGTTTGTTAAGCTTTTTTTCATGAATTATTTATACTTTTGTGTTTTCTTTTACAAAGAATTTGCACAAAACACACAATTTGCCTTAATTTTAAATCCCCAGAAAAACCAAAAGGCACAGAAAAAAAATGCAGTGAAATGCAAAAAAATTCCCGGAAAACCCAGGGTAATTTTTATGAGGTTAATATTGATATGTGGTAAAGATGCTGTATGCACCACAGCTATGGCTGCATTGAAATGAGACTTATTGAATTGTGTTAATTGGGCTTCTTGCTTTAGAAATGACATTCATTCTCACTGCATACTGCATTTCTGTGTAATATTTACACCAGGGAAAATAAGTATTTGACACATCAGTATTTTTATCAGTAAGGGGATTTCTAAGTGGGCTATTGACACAAAATTTCCACCAGATGTAGCCATCATGCCAAATATTGAATTCATACAAAGAAATCAGAACATTTTAAGTATACAAGTTAAGTCATAATAAATAAAGTGAAATGACACAGGGAATAAGTCTTGAACACACTTTATTTAATACTTTGTAGAAAAGCCTTTGTTGGTGATTACAGCTTCTAGGCGCCTCTTGTATGGAGAGACCAGTCGTCTGCATTGCTCAAGAGTGATTCTGGCCCATTCTTCCACACAAATGGTCTTTAAATCTTGAAGGTTCCTTGGGCCTTTTTCATGAACTTTGATCTTCAGTTCTCTCCACAGATTTTCTATGGGATTTAGGTCAGGCGATTGACTGGGCCATTCAAGCAACTTGATTTTCTTTCTTTGAAACCACTTTATTGTTTCCTTGGCCTTGTGTTTGGGATCATTGTCTTGCTGAAATGTCCACCCTCTTTTCATTATCAGCTTTCTGGTAGATGGCAGAAGATTTTTATCCAGAATGTCCCGGTACATTTCTCCACTCATCCTGCCTTCAATAATATGAAGTCTGCCAGTACCCCTTGCTGAAAAGCAGCCCCAAACCATGATGCTTCCACCCCCAATCTTAACTGTTGGTATGGTGTTCTTGGGGTGGTGGGCAGTGCCATTTCTTCTCCAAACATGGTGTGTAGAATGAGTGCCAAAAAGTTTAATTTTGCTTTCTTCTGACCATACTATAGTCTCCCAATAATCCACAGGCTTCTCCAAATGCTCTTTCTCAAACTTTAACCGAGGCTCAACATGCTTTTTGTTCAGCAATGGAGTCTTGCATGGTGAGCGTGCATGGATGCCATGGCGGTTCAGTGCATTGCTTATAGTTTTCTTTGAAACAACAGTACCTGCTGATGCAAGGTCTTCCTGAAGTTCTGCCCGAGTGGTTCTTAGCTCTTGGCGAACTCTCCTGATTATTCTTTAGACTCCTCAGACAGGGATCTTATGTGGGGATCTTATGAATACTTAACATGACATTATGACTTGATCATAAGTAATATTCACCAAATGTATATATCCAGCACGGTAGAATTTTTATATCATAAAGCACAACTGTGTACACCTTGTTGCTTCATTGTTGAATGCACAAAACTACAGGGTTTTCAATCTCTTCATTTATTAGTTTCTCTAACTTTGAGTTAAATATCAAGTTCCTCTCTCTTATTTTGTTGTACCTTGTTTTCATTGTTGCCCTAAATGCAATGTGTGTACATGTGTATATGTAAGTCCTGCCTCAGCAAGAATGCAAAAGTTAATTGGTATCTGCTCAGGCAGGAGGACAGGATCAGGAGAGAAAACACAAAAAGAGACGTGGTGAGGTTTACTCCATCCAGACCTCACTGATCGTGGCAGCACTGAAAAAAATGTTACCTATTGGTCTAAACATGTGCACGCCTGGAGACCAAGAGCTCATCTCACTGGCTAAGACTCGCTATGGACTGGTAAGGCTGTGTAATTTGCAAGGGTCACATGAGAGAAACAGCAACAATGGGCAGGTTTTAGAAGCACTAAATGTTGCTTTCATTCTTTTGCTTTTAGAAAGATACAGATGAAGAGGTGAAGGAGCATTTGAGGCAGAACATGCACTTGCAAGTGAAGGTGGGCCATAAACATAATATTCTTTCAATTTCATTTATAAATGTTTCAGCTCTTATCCTCAAATTGTCCATTTTTATTTAATTGTCTCTACATTAAATTGTATATGGTGTATATGCAGGGTAACTTTGAATATGTTGGGTGGTGTTTTTTTAACCACTGAAACAAAATGATTAAACTTTTTTATAGTCAGAGGACCCTGCTGTGAGATGGCAGCTTAATTTGTATAAAGATGTGATTATGAAGAATGAGGGCCCACCTGATCCAGAGCTCACAATTGATCGTCTACAGACTATCTCAGCTGCAGTGTTTAACCTTGAGCAGGTTTTCTACACAGTCATCTTCAAATAATTTTTCGCTAGAACACTTGTTTGCATTAAAAATGTACATATTTTGTTATGTCAATGGCAACATTAAATTTTTGTTTGTTATTAAATTTTGTATTAAAACATATCTAACTTTTTTTTTTATCCGTTTCTGTAACCATAATGAATATGTACAATAGGTGGAGCAGCCACTAAGGTCCAAGAAGTGTGTGTGGCAAAAACTCCTGTCCAAACAGCGTAAGCGTGCTGTAGTGGCCTGTTTCCGTATGGCACCGTTATACAACTTGCCCAGGTATACCACTTGTTCCAAAAAAAATTGGCCAGGAAGAACATTACTAATTATGGATTACTTAACATGACATTATGACTTGATCAGCCAATAGCGAACTTCACAGTAGAATAATGTATCAGCATTAGCTATGTTAGGCAGCTCTTAATGTTAACCTGCTAACTAGATAATAAGTTTTATGACATCCCTGTGCATAGTGAGTGTTATGTTGCATTTTCACTAGCAAGCAATATTGTGTACTTAATTAAATAACTTTTCTAACTTAATATACTGTTATGATATACTTTTCCATCGAGAAAAGAGGTGGGAAGTAAAAATACTGTACTTTGTTACTGTACTTAAGTACATTTTTTTTGGTATCAGTACTTTACTTTGCTATTTATTATTCAGATAACTTTTTACTTTCACTCATAAAAAAATTTACACAAATATCTGTACTATCTGTAAACCAGGCTTGTTACTTTAGTTACTTTTCCGTATTTTCCGGACTATAAGCCGCTACTTTTTTCCCACGCTTTGAACCCGGTGGCTAAAACAACGAAGCGGCTTATTTATGGATTTTTCCTGGGTTTTTCCCGGTTTCACAAGCTTCAAGCCAAAAAACTGAGCCCCATAACATTAGACCAATGAAATTCTATATATTAAATCGGGTGCGCTCCAACTAAATCGGCCCACAGCACATCATAAATATGGATGCGGTTCCTCTGACGTTTGACCTGCTGCTCACTCGCACTGTCTACAGGAAATGCGACTCATTCAAAAGTGTTCTGAGCTGCACGGCATCGGGAGAAAAGCCTTACCGATGGTGATTTTTAAACGCACGACGATGACAAAAGAAAAACTCTCTGGAGAAATTGTTGTGAAAGGAAGGAGGAAGACAGTAAGCAATGACTTTTTGGTAGGCTACTGTTTAGATACAAGCCATTGTAACCTGTTGAGTCTGGGTCATGGAATAGTTTGCTAACTTCAGTTGCAACAGAAATCATATAAGCACAGACAGGTTTCCAAAACTCTTGCTTTTTTATTTTTCTTGGCAACAGCTTTACGGGTTAGTCAAAGAAACTTAGAAATGAGCATCAGAAAATATGCAGTAATACCGGAAAAAAGCAGCGGAAGGCAAATCCCAAAATACCGCTCTGCTCTTAAAGGAGCCACAACATATTTCACAACATACTTTCGTTAAAGCCTGTGTAAAGTTCATTAGTTTCAGTGTAGACACCTGTGGCTTATAGACAGGTGCGGCTTGTTTATGTTCAAAATAAAAATATTTGTAAAATTCAGTGGGTGCGGCTTATATTTGGGTGCGCTTAATAGTCCGGAAATTACGGTATTAAAATTTTTACACAAATATCTGTACTATCTGTAAACCAGGCTTGTTACTTTAGTTTGAAACTATTTGGTGACATGATCAATATTTTTTCTTCTTATTGCGCTCCGTTTTCAGCCCATCAAGCTATTTCCTGTAATTGGGTGGCTTTTTTCAAACTACCTCTGGTGTAATTCCTAAAATTTCCTGGCTATCACGCACCAAAGACATAGGCTAGCCTACAAAGCTAACAACAAGCAAGGCAGAAGGCAACAAGTCGAATGGTTAACATGGATGAGACAGAGGAGTCAACGATGAAAACATGACAGAGAACAGAGACATCTCTGATCACCTGATCATAATCATCTTTGCTCTGCTTGTGTTCTATATGGTGGATGTTCAGCCTGGATACATTCATCAGATAACAAAACTATAAATTATTTTGCATTAATATATCAATATGATGTGAGGTCCAGTTAGCAGCGTAAAGCTAAAACAGGTAGTAGTAATGGCTACTTTTTCATAAGTACTACTTAGGTGAAGGATTTGTGTACTTTTTCCAACTCAGTTTGGCAAATGGAAACATGCAACAAGCTCTAAAAAAAATAACCTTGATCATCCAAAATAAAAGAAAGTACAACAAAGTTTTCAAACCCCTGTTTAAAAATTAATCTTATACCTGTTGGATAATAACATTTATTTTTTCTTTTCTCATCTTTCTTTTTTTAATTTCTGCCCTCCTGTTTTTTTTCAAGCAGTTGCAGTGATTTATTTAATTCTGTGTTGCTGTATAACTCAAAACCACAGTATTCACCAGAATTGATATGCAAGTGGAAGCAGTGGATTTAAAATCTCACCTACTTAGTATTGTCATTCATTTTTTATTGCGGATTCAATAAGCAGCCCTCTTATTCTCTTTTGACAATTTAACTCAATCCCTGATAAGTATCATTCTGAACTCTACTTTGGGTGATTTATCTATGTATGATGTGTTACATAGATTAAAAAAAGTGTGTTTCTTTGCTTTATTGAATTTTGCTCAGGCATCCAAACATAAAAAATTCTGTAATCACACAAATGATAAGGTTTTTTTTTTTTTTTTTTCAAGATGATTTTGAGTCATATATGATTCAAGATTGGGTTCTTTGTGTTTTCTTCTTTAACTGTACATTTGACGTTTTCTTCCATTGACAACACTGCCCTTTAGGCACAAAATTAATAATTACTTCCTGAATGCCTACCAACACTTTTGGCTAGAAAAAATGCATAAGAGGGCAGATTTTCACAGTCTCTCCATGCTAATGGTAACGTAGTGCTCGGGCAATGTGTATTGGTTGCTCCCCATATTTCCCAGACACGGTTTGGACTGCAACATCTTTGTTAGGGTGTCTCAATGGTTAAAAGATTACTAACCCAGTTGTATTTATAAAAAAAAGAAAGAAAAGGTTATAGACATTTACATACTAAGCTGTTTCTACATGCTATGAGTGTTTTTGCAGTAAGGAATAAGCTCTGCCTGTCTCAATATATTTATTGAGATTCTTCTTCTTCTTTCGGCTTCTCCCATTAGGGGTCGCCACAGAGGATCATCTGTCTCCATACCCCCTGTCCTCTACATCTGCCTGTTTCAACCCAACTACCTGCATGTCTTCCCTCACCACATCCTTAAACCTCCTCCTTGGCCTTCCTCTTTTTCTCCTTAATAGTGGCTCCATCCTCAACATTCTCCTACCAGTATACCTCATGTCCCTCCTTTGCACATGTCCAAACCATCTCAATCTCGCATCCCTCACATTGTCTCCAAAACTTAAATAAATAAATAAATAAATAAACTCATTTCTAATCCTGCCCATCCTCGTCGCTCCCAACGAAAACCTCAACGTCTTCAGCTCTGCTACCTCCAGCTCCACCTCCTGTCTTTCACTTAATGCCACTGTCTCTAAACCATACAACATCGCAGGTCTCTCCACAGTCTTATAAACCTTCCCTTTTACTCTTGCAGACACTCTTCTATCACAAATCACTCTTGCCAATATCTCCACCCACTCCACCCTGCCTGCACTCTTTTCTTCACTTCCCTAACACCCTCTCCATTACTTTGCACTGTTGACCCCAGGATTCTGAACTTCTCCACCTTCTCCCCCTCTTTTCCCTGCAACAACACCACTCCACTGCCCTCTCTCTCATTCACACAAAAGTACTCTTTCACACATTTACTCTGACTCCTACTCACTTTCATGCCCCTTCTCTCCAGCGCGTACCTCCACCTCTCCAGGCTACTACTCTTTTCCATAACTTCATGGTGTGACTGATCAACGTAATTCCCCTGTCATTACTGCAGGTCTGCACATCTCCCTTGTTCTTAAAGATCGATACCAGCACACTCCTTCTACATTCCTCAGGCATCCTCTTACCTTCCAAAATCCTGTTAAACAATCTTGTTAAAAACTCCACTGCCATCTCTCCTAAACATCTCCATGCTTCTACCTGTATGTCAGATGGTCCAACCGACTTTCATCCTCCTAATCGCTGCTCTCACTTCCTTCTTACTAATTCTATCCACCATCTCCACACCATCCAACCTTCTCTCTCTCTCATTTTCCTCATTCATCAGCTGTTAAAATACTCCCCCTATCTTCTCAACACACTCTCCTTACTTTTCAACACATTTCCATCTCCATCATTTATTGCTTTAACTTGCAGCACATCCTTCCCAGCTCGGTCCCTCTGCCTGGCCAATCGGCACAAATCCTTTTCTCCCTCCTTAGTGTCCAACTTCTCATACAGCTCCTCATATGCCTTTTCCTTGGCTTTCGTCACATCCCTCTTTACCTGCTGCCGCATCTCCTTGTACTCCTGCCTTCTTTTCACATCATTCTGTTGATCCCAATTATGTTTTGCCAACCTCTTTCCCCTAATGCTCTCCTGCATTTCCTCATTCCACCACCATATCTCTTTGTCTTGCTTTCTATTTCCAGACGTCACACCAAGTACCTTTCTAGCTGTCTCCCTTATCACTTCTGCAGTAGTTGCCCAATCATCCAGCATCTCTTCACCACCACTGAGCCCCTGTCTGACCTCTTCCCTAATTCTCGCAATACAGTCTTCCTCCTTCAGTTTCCACCATCTTATTCTTCTTTCAATCTTCACTCTCCTCCTCTTCTTCTTCACCTCCAAAACCATCCTACAGACCACCATCCGATGCTGTCTAGCTACACTGTTCCCTGTCAACACCTTACAGTCTCCAATCTAGGTTGCATCTCCTACATAGAACATAGTCCACCTGTGTGCACCTTCCTCCACTCTTATACCTCACCCTATGATCCTCCTTCTTTTTAAAATAGGTTTTCACCCATCACCCCCTCATCCCCTCTGGTTCCTTTACCTACATGCCCATTGAAGTCTGCTTCAATCACCAATCTTTCATGCCTAGGTATACCTTCTACCACTTTATCTAACTCACTCCAGAATTGTTCCTTCTCCTCCATCTCACAACCCACTTGTGGAGCATAAGCACTGATGACATTTATCATCGCCACTTCAACTTCCAGCTTCACGTTCATCACCCTATTAGAAACTCACCTCCACTACACTCTTACTGTACTCTTTCTTCAGAATGACCCCTACACCATTTGTCTTTCCATCCACCTTACTCCCTTTTCACTTGGTCTCCTGAACACACAACATATCTCCCTTGCTTCTCTCCATCATATCAGCTAACTCTCTCCCTTTACCAGTACCTTTCAAAGTACCAACCTAACCTCCACTCTCCTACACTTCTCCTTTCCCTGCCGTCTCTGTAGACGTCTTCCTCCTATCCTTCTCCTCTTTCGGCCAACAGTAGCCCATTTTCCACCAGTACCCTGTTGGCTATCAATACCTTTGGCGGTCATTGGTAACCCGGGCCTCGACCGATCCGGTATGAATTTCTAATTTGTGATCCGCATATTTGATTTGGCATGTTTTACGCTGGATGCCCTTCCTAACGCCCTTCCTAACGCAAGCATTTATCCGTGCTTGGGACCGGCACTAATAGTGCACTGGCTTGTGCAACCCTAATGGCTGGGTTAATATATTTATTGAGATTAATTCTGTTAATTTTTTTTTTTTAAGTTTCAGTTGTCCATAAAAATTGGCACACACAATTTTCTGACAGTTGCAATATCAAGTCAAGTCAAGTTTACTTCTATAGCACTTTTTACAACAGACATTGTCTCAAAGCAGCTTTACAGAATTTAGCAGTTAAGGTAAATTATGTGGTTTTCCCCTGATGAGCAAGGAAAAACTCCCTTAGATGTTATGAGGAAGAAACCTTGAGAGGAACCAGACTCAAAAGGGGATCCCATCCTTATTTTTGTCATATCAAGAGTGTGATTATAAATCTTTAAACAATACAGAACACTGGAGATTGAGAACTAACATGAGCACTGGAATGTGTGATTATGAGTAATGTCCTTTCTACAGTATTCTACAGTCATTTGAGATTATGTAGCATAGATGCCAGGTACAATAAAAATGATAATTTAGGTTAATAGGAAGGTATGTCAATGAAAAGAAGTCAGAGATTTAAATATACTAATAAAAAGAAACTAATAGTAGTTGTCTAATACACTGTATCAGGGATAGAATTCTTAGGTTCTGTCAGAATCCAGAGTTTGTTGCCTGATCCATCAATAATTATGCAAAATATATATTTATTGATCAGCCATGAACAGTGTTAATTATCTCATTATAAAGGCACATGTCAAGAAGTAGAATATATTAGACAGCAAGTAAATACTCAGTTACAAGCATTAGAATATGAGGGCAATCAACGAGGGGAAAATTGTAGTGTGTAAATGACTGGGATAGAGCATCTCTAAACCAGCTCGTCTTGTGAGGTTTTCCCTGTATTCAGTGGTTATAACCAACTAAATGGGGTCCAGTAAAGTACAAGTGTCATTTACTGACAAAAAACATAGCACTAGGATGCACTATGGGGAATGAAGGCAAGCTGCGAAGGCAGTGTGATGCTCTGGGAAATATTCTGCAAAACCTGCTGGGATCCTGGCATTTATGTGGATGGTACTTCGGTATATATATACACCACATACCGAATTGTTGCAGACCAAGTAAACGCCTTCATTGCAACAGTATTTACTAATCACATTGTTCTTTTTAAACAGCATAGCGTATCTTTCCACACTGCATAAATTACACTGGTCTGCAAGAAGAAAGCCACGGAAATAAAAGTAGCGAGATTTTAGCAGAATTGGTTCACCAATAAAGGAAAATTAAGTCTGAGTGTTAATTGGCTCCAGTTTCCAAAATACTGCTTTGGGTCAAAATTGCATTGCAATAAATCCAAAATAGAAGGGGGATGTGTGATTATGCTCCATAACCTTTCTGCAAATGTGATCTAGCAATGAGACTAGTACCACAGAAATAATTATAAATGTATCTTTTTTGTTGTTGATTCCAATAACATAACTCTCGATTAATTTATTTTAAATTTTTTCATGTCACATTTTCATACTATTTTTCATGAAAAACTGACCAAATTGTAGGTGGGTTGGTCCCATTGCTGTGTAGCTTCACAGACTATTAATATACAACCTCATAATTATACAGTTTTAAAGCTTATGCACATAATTACAGAATACAAACTCGTCACAGATTACAGACGTATAGATTCCATCTTTAGTCGGCATCTAAACAGCTCTTTTTGGCTTGTCTCTTGAACTGCAGTAGGATTATCCCTGCAGAGATTCCAGCAGTAATCGGCAAGCATGGACGGATTCCATTTCAACTGGTATCTTTTTTCCATGACTGGGGAAATAGTTTAAATGTAAGTGTAAGAAGATATGTTGCACGTGTAACGCAACAATAATGAGGGGCCCAACTCTTGTCCTGATCCCCTATTTTGCATCCAAAATATAGGTGGTATGCATTTTTTACCACAGCTGTCATACTGCACTTTGAGGTGCAAATGTAAACTCGCCACAAATGTAGCAGAAGTTATTTGTGTTGTTTACACAGTTCCGAGGCATCTTGAATATTAATATCACGGGACCGTTCCTTGGAAATGTTAGGCAATGACACTTTCACAAGCCACCAAATGTAACTGTATGATGTATAAATGTGGGCAAAAAAAATGTACTGTGAATTAAATGACTAATAAATTACATTCAGTAATAATCTGTAGTCTTAAAGTGAAGATACATTTTTATACTTTCATATGATATTTTCATTGTTTACTTTGATGAGAAGTTATGAGGCATCATGGTCATCAGACACTTCCCCTTCCCTTGTAGGCAAATATACTCGCCTGTGTATAGATAATTATAAATCTTTATTGTGAAATATTAAGAAAATGTTAGCCAACCAGAACTTTTATCTTTAGCAACCTTTGCTGTTTTCTAATTTATCTAATGAAAATAAGAATATGCACTTTTTTTTAATCTCTGAGGATGATCATTTCCCAAAATTTTTAGACCATTGTTAATTTATAATTATCTATACACAGGCGAGTTGATTAACACTGGTCTAAAATTTTGGGAAATGATCAACCTCGGAGATAAAAAGTTGCATGTTTTGTATTGTGCAATATTGTAAAGGAATGGTTTAATAAACATGATGAAATTTACTAGATGTGGATTGGGCTCTAAATCTCCCAGATATCAATCTGATCATTCAATCTGTGGCATGTACACAAACAAGTTAGATCCACTCTGGCATCACCTTATACATTACAGGACTTAAAGAATCTGCTGCTAATGTTTTGGTGCCAGATACCACAGAACACCTTCAGAGGCCTTAAGTCCATGCGTCAATGGGGCTTTTTTGGTGACACAGCTGATTTGTGTGTATTGTAAATATTTTAAAGGTGGCATATAAAATTCCATGTCACTGCACGTATTGTTAATTATGCTAGGACTGCAAATTTCTGCTTATAAATCTTGATATAATTGATAAATTGTTACAGTTCATACAATATTGTTGATTATAGTTTTCAAAGTTATTGTAATAATTGTCAGGCTTTGGTATAAGATTGACCTCTGTTTAATGGCCTTAGTGTTATGCTATCATTATATTTTTTTCACATGTAAACAGAATGACCAGTAAGGCTTCCTGTGTATATCACTAACCTTCCTAGCACTTTTGTTTGCCAGCCCTAACCTGCTTTTTCACTATATTTAGTAAACATGTTAACCATAATAATCATAATAACCCTGCTTAATCTTTAATCCTCCCACCTTAGGCATCGCTCTATTAACCTGTTCCTCACGGGCTACCAGAGAATATGGATAGAGACAGAGACATACTCATTTGAGGAGAAGCTAGTGCAGGATTTGGCAGTAAGTAACTTTTAGAACAATTGATTGGTAGTTTTCTGTTCTGTGAGCAGACCTCATCTGGCACTAGCTATGTGCACTACAAGCTCAATTTTCAACGGAGCTAAGGTCACTTGGGATTTTTGTTTAAAAACAATTTAACTAAAGAGTACAAAATAAGACTTTATTAAATGTATTTCTAGATTCAGCTTTTAAAAATCAAGCTGCAATTATTATAATTCTGCAATTTTCATTTAGCACTATGATTAAAATGAATTTTAATCATGATCTACATGCTCTACTACATAATCTTGATTTTCATATTAAGATTCACGTAAGTTCCAAATAAAAAAAGTAGAATTCATACCAATGTTTCTATTATATTATCTTTTTAATATACCAGTATATTGAATAATTACTCATAAGTGTCTGGCTTACAGAGTATAGTAGTTGAGTCTTTATCCACCTGGGTTGGAAATTCCAAGCACATGATATTTTCAAAACTAAGATGATCTAGTTGTTTAGATAAGTATTTTGATTACACAGTCAGAAAGACATATGTAGATACAGTATCTCACATTTCAGTGACTATTGTATTATATCTTTGCAGGGAAAATAGAATATGAAACTTTGATATATTAAAGTATATCTATAGATATAGAGATAGAGTTGTCAATGTGCAGCTTGTATAGCATTACAGATCTACTGTCCTCTAAAAATAACACAACATACAGCCATAATTGTCTAAATAACTAACAAAAGAGAGTACACCCTAAGGGAACATGTCAAAACTGTCTCCAAACTGTCAATATTTTGTGTAAGCAGCATTGTTATCTAGCACTGCCTTTATCCTCCTGGGCATGGAATTCACCAGAGCTGCACGTGCTGTTGCTGGGATCCTTTTCCACTCCTCCATAATGACATCACGGTCATGTTAGACAGATGGCGCTTCTCCACCTTCCGCTTAAGGATGCCCCACAGGTGCTCAATAGGGTTCAGGTCTGGAGACATGGCCACTCCTTCAGCTTCAGTTTCCTCAGCAAGGCAGTTGTCACCTTGGTGGTGTGTTTGGGGTCATTATGCTGGAAAACTGCTGTTCGACCCAGTTTCTGAAGGGAGGGCATTATATTCTGCTTCAGAATATCACAGTACATGTTAAAATCCATGTTTTTCTTAATAAACTGCAGCTCCCCAGTACCAGCAACACTTATGCAGCCCCAAACCATGATGCTACCACCACCATGCTTAACTGTACACTAGGATGTCCCCCCACATGCTGGACACCATCTGAGCCAAACAAGTTTATCTTAGTCTCATTACTGCACAGGACATGGTTCTTGTAATTCATACTCTTTGACAGGTTGTCTTCAGCAAACAGTTTGCAGGCTTTCCTGTAAGCCAGCTTCAGAAAAGGCTTCCATCTGGGATGACAGCAATGAAAACTGACTTGTTGCAGTGTGCAGTATATGGTTTGAGCACTGACAAGCGGACCTTCCAATTCTGTAAACTCTAAAGAAGTGCTGTCAGCACTTAGTGTCTTTTGAAGCCAGCTTCTGCACCTGACGCACAGCACAAGGACTCAACTTCATTGATTGACCCTTGCGAGGCCTGTTCCGAGTGGAACACATCATGGAAAGTTTCTGTATGACCCTGTCCACTGTACGGTAACTCAATTTCAGTGTTCTTTTAATCTTCTTATCCAATCTTACTATAAACTAGGCTATCTTTGTGTAGAGCAACAATTCTAATTCTTAAATCCTCAGACTTTTCTTTGCCATGAGGTGGCATGTTGAACATCCAGTGATCAGTATGGGAGAATTATAGCACCAAAAGCAAAAGAAAAGCACCAAATTGTAACTGCTCTAGCACAAGATACACAAATGTGTATGGTCCTGTCAAGCAGACAAAAACATTAACATGACAAATAGGACATGTGGCTTTGCATGATTACATGATGTACAACTGTTATCACTTAGGGTGTACTCACTTTTGTTGCCAGCTATTTTGGCAATAATGGCTGTATATTGAGTAAGTTTTAGAGGACAGTAAATCTGTACTGCTATACAAGCTGCACATTATATATCCAAATTTTATTTTTAGAGTATTGTCCATTCAGAAGATATGCATAATTAGTTTTTAAAATGTGAGCAGTGTACTCACTTTTGTGAGAAACTGTAGTTCAAAATAAAGGGGGCATTTTAACAAGACCTTGCTTCTGTCCTTGTTTAATTTAATTGAAATTATTTTCAATTAAATTGAATTCATTTAATTGTGATTTTTTTTTTTGTTTCTTTTGTTTTGTTTTGTTTTTTTACTTTGAGATAACAACTCCCTGCAACTTGCATGACATCTCATATAAATGGATGTCAGTGCTTGTCATAATTTTGTGTCTCTGCTCTCTCCACCCTGTGTGGTAGTTCCAACTAGTTAATGGTAATTTTAACTTTACTGGCAAAAATATTTAGAGAAATTTCTTTAGCAGCATTGCAGTGGCATTGGTTGTTTTATGAGAATTTCATTTCATTCTGAATAATAAACCAAAATTAAAGAATTTGTTGATTGTTGTGAAAAAAATTGTGAGTATGTGGGTCTCATGTATGAATTTAATTCGTTGCTTTCATGCATGTCATTTGCTTTTGCACAATGCTTTACTATAACAATCGGTTATGTTAATACTGTATGCTCAATATGTGTGTTGTGTGCATTTGCTGGAGTAATATAAATACCCTGCTACATAGTGACAATTACATTACTGATTTTAAGTACCTTCAGTTGAGTTGCATACCTGTTTAATGTAAGTAACTGGTAATATAAAATGCTTAGTGATGTGTTTATGTGTAGAGGACACATAAGGAAGAGGAGGAAGAGGAGGTAGATAAAATACATCCTGACCCTCTTCATGAACTTATTCTGCACTTTAGTCATAATGCTTTGACAGAAAGAAGGTAAGACAAATGTTTACATACACACAAACAGAAAAAAGACACATTCTTCTGCAAATATGCATACAGATATGTGGTGTGCAAATCCTCTCTCACGCTTAGTACTTAGTATGTATTTGAATGTGAATTTAAAGCATTTTCATTATCTTCCTTTTATATTTCAGTTCCCTAGAGGATGATTTACTATATATAGCATACACAGACATGATGGCAAAGGTACATATGTGTGCATTTGAACACAACCTTTTTTTTAATGTTACACTGTAGTTACCACAGTATTTCCCTGTAAAAAAAAAAAATATATATATATATATGCTTGTTTCTGTTGTACTCAGAGTTGTGCTGAAGATGAGAATGGGGATGAAGAAGAAAAAGAGAAAACCTTTGAGGTTTGAAGAGATTTTCCTTTTTGTATTATATATGCAAATACGAATATATGAGTGGCACTTATACTATACACAAAGGGTGGGATATAGTATTTGATCCCTTACCAAATTAGCATGAATTCTGACTCCCACAGACCCAAATTAGTTCTGTCACTCTAGAAAAATGGGGGGTCCTCTGGTGGTCTAGTGGTTAGGATGCGGCGCTCTCACCGCTGCGGCCCGGGTTTGATCCCCGATCAGGGAATCAACCCCAGCCACTCTTAGTGCCGGTCCCAAGCCTGGATAAATGGGCAGGGTTGCGTTAGGACGGGCATCCGGCGTAAAAACGTGCCAAATCAAACATGCGGATGATCCGCTGTGGCGACCCCTGATGGGAGAAGCCGAAAGAAAGTTACTCTAGAAAAATGGGGAAATTCCAGCCTTGTGCAGGTCAACAATCTTGTCCCTGATGTCCTTTGACAGCTCTTTGGTCTTGCCTATGGTGGTGTAGAGGTTTGAATAGAAGAGGTTGATTCTGGGACAGGTGTCTTTTATACACATGATGAGTTGATATTAGGAGTCCTTTTTTAAAAGTACAGGACTAATTTGTGTGTGTGGTGGTCAGGATTCTTGCTGGATGGCAGGGGATCAAATACCAATTTGACTCGATCAAATAAAAATTTATTTATGTATATACTGAACAAAATTATAAACGCAACACTTGTTTTTGCCCCCTTTTTTCATGTGCTGAACTCAAAGATCTAAGACTTTTTCTATGTAAACAAATGGCCCATTTCTCTCAGATATTAGTCACAAATATGTCTAAATCTGTGTTATTGAGCACTTCTCTTTCGCCGAGATAATCTATCCACCTTACAGGTGTGGCCTATCAAGATGCTGATTAGACAGCATGATTATTGCACAGGTGTGCCTTAGGCTGGCCACAATAAAATGTGCAGTTTTATCACACAGAACGATGCCACAGATGTCGCAAGTTTTGAGGGAGCGTGTGATTGGCCTGACTGCAGAAATGTCCACCAAGAGCTATTGCCCATGAATTGAATGTTCATTTCTCTACCATAATCCGTCTCCAAAGGCGTTTCAGACAATTTGGCAGTACATCCAACCGGCCTCGCAACCGGGGACCAACATTTCACAGGCCACAATCAACCTGATCAACTCTATGTGAAGAGATGTGTTGCACAGATAAACCTACCATAGCAATAGACTGTACAATTCTTTGTAAGGGGTAAATTTACAAAGAGGGGGAAGGTTGTATACAATTCTGTAAAAAGTATTTGCTTCTTCCTGATTTTTTTTTTATATTTGTCACACTTAAATGCTCCAAATCCCCATATTACACAAAGATAACCCAAGTAAATACAAAATGCAGTTTTGAAATCATAATTTAATTAATTCCACTTTTAGGGAAATCATGCTTAATCATTAATGAACTGTGATTTAACCACTTTTTTTTTGAAAAGCTGAGTTAAATTTGACTTGTCACCCACAGGCTTAATTACGCCGAGACCTGTTAAATTAAGAAAAAACTTAAGTGAAACATTAAACATTCTAAAAGATCGGAAAAACCAAGAGATCATGCTGTGACCTAATGATATTCAAGAATAAAAGTAATTGACATACATTATTCTGAAAAGATTTACAACCTTATTTTTAAGGCTTTAGGACGCCAGCAAAACACAGTGAGAGCTATTATAAAAAAATGGGTAAAACTTGGAACAGTTGTAAATGAGTGACTGGCGTACCAAAATAATTCCAAGAGCACAATGACAACTAATTCAGGAGCTTATAAAAAAAAATTATAATAAAATAACATCTAAAGATTTGCAGGCCTCACTTGCCTCAGTTAATGCCAATGTTCATGATTAAAAAATATGAAAGTGACTAGGCAAAAATGGCATCCATGGCAGAGATCCAAGGCCACAAAGCCACTGCTGAAAACAAAAAACACAAAGGTTTATCCTACATATATATATATATATATATATATATATATATATATATATATATATATATATATATATATATATATAAATGAAATCATCATTTTAAAACTGCATTTAATGTATACTCGGGTTATCTTTGTGAAATATTAAAATTAGCTTGATGATTGGAATCATTTACGTTTGACATATGTAAATATGTGGTGGGAAAACAGAAACATGGCGGATACTTTTTCACAGCACTGTATATGCATGTGTTTTTGTGTGTGTTAGGAAAAGGAGATGGATAAGCAAAAAATATTGTATCAGCAGGCCAGGTTACATGACCGAGGGGCTGCTGAGATGGTTTTGCAGGTGATCAGTGCCAGCAGAGGTAACTCCAAACACACACACACACACACACACACACACACACACACACACACACACACACACACACACACAAAAAAACTCCTAGCTGCTTTTCAGACTCAAAAATTGACATATAATGCGTTTATCTTTTAGGTCGACTGGGTCCCATGGTTACTTTTACTCTTAAGCTTGGTATCTCTGTTCTAAATGGTGGCAATATTTTAGTTCAGCAGGTAACACATTTTTATTGTTTGACATAAAATGAGTCAACGATAAAGTTTTTGATTTAGTTACTAATGCATTAAATGATATAATTGTTTAGCTTTTTAATAAATATGTTAATATTTATATTTATTTTTAGTAATATTAAAAGTCATAAATGTGTAATTCTATATTGTGGTTAAATAGTTGATCAAACCTTCCACAGAAAATGCTGGACTATCTGAAGGAGAAGCAAGATGTTGGCTTCTTCAAGAGTTTGTCAGGACTTATGCAGTCATGCAGGTAACGGACAAATAAAGCTTTTCATTCTTGCCTGCTTTTATGAAACTTGTGGGTGGCAATATGAGCTCTTTTATCACATAAACTTCAAATAGATTTACAGTGCATCCAAAAAGTATTCACAGCATTTTACTTTTTACACATTTTATGTTACAGCCTTATTCCAAAATGTATTAAATTAATTATTTTCTTCTAAATTCTGCAAACACCACCCCATAATGACAATGTGAAAGAAGTTTGTTTAAAATCATTGCAAATTTATTACAAATAAAATCCAAAGAAATCACATGTGGGTCTCTGGTTATGCCACCAAGAGAATGACAGCCTAATTTTTGAGCTTCCCGACGGTTTTGCTATTTTTGATTTTGTAAACACTAGTTAATATTTTGCATAATAATGGAGAAAGAGGTCACTATTAGAAGTACGACGATGATGAGCGTGGCAGAGAATCACTCTGAAGGAAGGCAAAGAAGTAGCTCGTCGAGCTCATCTCCACCTGAGGAAGATGGCTCCGAAGTTAGCCTACGATGTATTCTCAATGCACCCCGGTAGTTTTAAAAGGACAGTAAGGTACAGCTCTCTGATATTAAGCAAGAATTGAAGAAAACAAATGACAGATTAGAGGAGGCAGAGACTAATCCAGAAGCTAAGCTAATCGATCAGGAGGGCTGTGCGCGCAGAGACAATTTAAGGATTTATGGAGTACCCGAAGATAAGGAAGGTACGGATATGATTGGCTTTCTGGAGAAACTGTTAAAAAGCGCATTGGACTTGGGATTGAGCGAGCACACCGTGCATTAGCACCGAAGCCCAACGATTCGCTAACAAGGTTCAAGTTTGGAAGTTATCAGATAAAAGAGGAGCTGCTTTGCAAAGCCTAACACAAAAAAGAAGTGTTCTACAACGAGACTCTGAAGTTCTAAAGAAACACTGGGTATATGCGGAAGCCAAGAAAGTGTTAAAGGAACAACGACTAATGTTTCAGACACCAGGACGCTACGGAGGCAACGAGTTATGTTTTGACAAGGATTTCCAGTGTCCGTGGTGAGATCCCCTGCTGCTTTGGATCAGTAGGAGATTGCGCTTCTATCTACTTAGCAGGCAATGGGGAGACGGCGTGACCGGCGCAGAGATGCAGAATCTCAAACAACAGAGAATGAGAAAACCACTCAATCTCAATTTAAAGAAAAACTTAAAAAATTCTGAAAATAAGCATGAGGTTTTTACACTCGATACCAAAATAAGTTATGATTGATTTACAATGCTGCATGTCATCTATAATGTACTACATAACTGTACAGTTGTTCAAACTCTATAGTTCTACTACTTTAATTATTTGAATGAGTCGGGACTTGTTGATTGGTGAGTTGTCCATGATATGTTTTACTCTAATTTTTTGTATTATTTTATTATTACCATAATTTTAAACAGATCAAAATTTTATTTGAACTAGTATGCGACTACACATGTTCGGTTTAATGTGGGACTCTTCCTAACATAAGCTTTGACTGTTTAAAGCCCTACAAGGCTCTTTTGAAATGAGCCTCAACACCGGAGACAGCTGTTCCTATTCGTTACGGTGGTGTTTTTTTACAAATAGTTTCTTTTAAGTTTATGTTCATTAATTGTTTCTTTGGTGTGGGGGTACTCTATAAACTGAGTATTAATAGAGGCATTGGGAGAAATTATGAATGTACTAGCCAATATGGAAGATTATGAATAGACAGATGCTTATATTTATTACTTTCAATGTGAATGGAATTTTCAACCTGGCTAAGAGAAGTCAAATATTGTCAAAAATATAAAGGGAAAATACTCAGATTGTGCTCCTACAAGAGACACATCTGACCCCAGTGAAACATAAAAAATAAAAGAGGAGAGGATTTTCGAAGATATATTTCTTATCGTATAAGTCTGGACGTAGAACAGGTTTAGCAATCTTAATATTACAAAAAGGCAAAATTATGAGAACAACTTTTAGAGATCTCTGACAAGGAAGGAAGATATATAATAGTCTCAGGGAAAATAGATGACATAACCATAACAATATGTAATTTCTATGCCACCCCTGGGAGTGATTTTTGTTTTTATATGAAAATATTTAACTTTATAAGAGAAGCTAAAGGAATTTATTTATGTGGTGTAGACTGGAATATTCACCTTAACCCAAAAGTTGATTCATCAAAAAACCCAATAACCACATCATTGCATGGAAAAAAATCATGCTCTAATGGTGGGCATACTAGATCTTTGGAGGGACTTTTATCCATCAGGTCATGATTACACATTTTTTTCACATCTCATGATGTATACTCAAGGATAGATTTATTATTTTTTTATTTTAAAGAGAGATCGTCATAGAATGCAGAGTTGTTATATTGGATCTATTATATTGGATCTATTGACCTGTCTGATCATGCACCTACGTACATATTCACAATATACCAGGCAGTACACTGTGGAGGCTAAACACAAGTGTATTAAATAACCCACAATTTCAAACCCAAATGAAGGAAGATATAAAAATATGTCTTGAAGAAAATGATAATGGGGAAGTCAACTATGCTATAGTATGGAACACATTAAAAGCAGTCATTGGGGGGGGAATCTTGTCCTTCTGTGCCCATGAAAAAAAATGTAAAAAAAAAACTACAATTAATCAATCTCAGCAATAAACTGAAAGATCTGAAAACTCAACATAAAAAGAAACAAAAAACAACTCTATTGAATAAAATAAAGAAATTTGAAACAAAATAAATATATTATACTCACAGGAGACTAAACAAAAGATGGTTTTCACAAAACAGAAATACTATGAAGCAGGCTCTTTAAACTTATGGCTAGGAGATTACAAAAGCAGCAAGCACAGATAACATCATCTTCTTTCAGCTTCTCCCATTAAGGGTCACCACAGCTGATCATCTGTCTCTATACCCCCTGCCCTCTACATCTGCCTCTTTCAACCCAACTACCTGCATGTCTTCCCTCACCACATCCATAAACTCCCTCCTTGGCCTTCCTCTTTTCCTCCTTCCTGGTGGCTCCATACTCAGCATTCTCCTACCTATATACCCCATGTCCCTCCTCTGCACATGTCCAAACCATCTCAATCTCGCCTCCCTCACCTTGTCTCCAAAAAGTCCTACATGTGCTGTCCTTCTAATAAACTCATTTCTAATCCTGCCTATCCTCGTCGCTCCCAACGAAAACCTCAACATCTTCAGCTCTGCTACCTCCAGCTCCACCTCCTGTCTTTTACTCAATGCCACTGTCTTTAAACCATACAACATCGCAGGTCTCACCACAGTCCTATAAACTTTCCCTTTTACTCTTGCAGACACTCTTCTTTCACAAATTACTCCTGCCATTCTTCTCCACCCACTCCACCCTGCCTGCACTCTTTTCTTCACTTCTCTAACACACTCTCTATTACTTTGCACTGTTGACTCTAGATACCTAAACTCCTCCAACTCTTTTCCCTGCAACCGCACCACTCCACTGCCCTCCCTTTTATTCACACACATGTTCTCTGTCTTACTCCTACTCCTTTCATTCCCCTTCTCTCCAGCGTATACCTCCACCTCTCCAGGCTCTTCTCAACCTGCTCCCTACTCTCACCACAAATAACAATATCATCTGCAAACATCATAGTCCATGGAGACTCCTGTCTGACCTCGTCCGTCAACCAGTCCCTTACCACTGCAAACAGGAAAGGGCTCAGAGCCTATCCTTGATGCAGTCCAACCTCCACCTTGAACCATTCTGTCGTTCCTACTGCACACTTTACTGCTGTCACACTGCCCTCATACATGTCTTCAAACACCCTTACATACATCTCTGACACACCTGACTTTCTCATACAGTATCACAATTCCTCTCTCAGCACCCTGTTGTACAATTTCTCTAAATCCACAAACACACATGGCAACTCCTTCTGACCTTCTCTATACTTCTCTATCAACATTCTCACAGCAAATAATGAATCTGTAGCTCTCTTCTTCGGCAGGAAACCATACTGTTGCTCACAGATGGTCACCTCTTCTCTCAGCCTGGCTTCCACTACTCTTTCCTATAACTTCATGGTGTGACTGTTCAACTTAATTCCCCTGTAGTTACTGCAGGTCTGCACATCTCCCTTGTTCTTAAAGATCGGTACCAGCACACTCGTTCTCCATTCCTCAGGCATCCTTTCACCTTCCAAAATCCTGTTAAACAATCTTGTTAAAAACTCCACTGCCATCTCTCCTAAACATCTCCATGCTTCTATCGGTATGTCATTTGGTCCAACCGACTTACATTTACATTTGCAGCATTTAGCAGACACCCTTATTCAGAGCGACATTCAAAAGTGCTTTGAGTCTCTAGCAATGAATAAATCTACACTGGTACGCAAGATGACAAACTACAGTGAGTAAAATAAGTATTTGAACACCCTGTTATTTTGCAAGTTCTCGCACTTAAAAATCATGGAGGGGTCTGAAATTGTCATCGTAGGTGCATGTTCACTCTGTGAGACATAATCAAAAAAAAAAAAAATCCAGAAATCACAATGTATGATTTTTTAACTATTTATTTGTATGATACAGCTGCAAATAAGTATTTGAACACCTGAGAAAGTCAATGTTAATATTTGGTACAGTAGCCTTTGTTTGCAATTATAGAGGTCAAACGTTTCCTGTAGTTTTTCACCAGGTTTGCACACACTGCAGGAGGGATTTTGGCCCACTCCTCCACACAGATCTTCTCTAGAGGTCTGGAGACTGGCTAGGCTACGCCAGAACCTTGATATGCTTCTTACAGAGCCACTTCTTGGTTATCCTGGCTGTGTGCTTCGGGTCATTGTCATGTTGGAAGACCCAGCCTCGACCCATCTTCAGTGCTCTAACTGAGGGAAGGAGGTTGTTCCCCCAAATCTCGCAATACATGGCCCCGGTCATCCTCTCCTTAATACAGTGCAGTCGCCCTGTCCCATGTGCAGAAAAACACCCCCAAAGCATGATGCTACCACCCCCATGCTTCACAGTAGGGATGGTGTTCTTCTGATGGTACTCATCATTCTTCTTCCTCCAAACACGTTTAGTGGAATTATGACCCGAAAGTTCTATTTTGGTCTCATCTGACCACATGACTTTCTCCCATGACTCCTCTGGATCATTCAAATGGTCATTGGCAAACTTAAGACGTGCCTGGACATGTGCTGGTTTAAGCAGGGGAACCTTCCGTGCCATGCATGATTTCAAACCATGACGTGTATTACCAACAGTAACCTTGGAAACGGTGGTCCCAGCTTTTTTCAGGTCATTGACCAGCTCTTCCTGTGTAGTTCTGGACTGATTTCTCACCTTCCTTACGACCATTGAGACCCCACGAGGTGAGATCTTGCATGGAGCCCCAGTCCGAGGGAGACTGACAGTCATGTTAAGCTTCTTCCATTTTCTAATGATTGCTCCAACAGTGGACCTTTTTTCACCAAGCTGCTTGGCAATTTCCCCGTAGCCCTTTCCAGCCTTGTGGAGGTGTACAATTTTGTCTCTAGTGTCTTTGGACAGCTCTTTGGTCTTGGCCATGTTAGTAGTTGGATTCTTACTGATTGTATGGGGTGGACAGGTGTCTTTATGCAGCTAACGACCTCAAACAGGTGCATCTAATTTAGGATAATAAATGTAGTGGAGGTGGACATTTTAAAGGCAGACTAACACGTCTTTGTGGGGTCAGAATTCTAGCTGATTGACAGGTGTTCAAATACTTATTTGCAGCTGTATCATACAAATAAATAGTTAAAAAATCATATATTGTGATTTCTGGATTTTTTTTTTTTTAGATTATGTCTCTCACAGTGGACATGCACCTACGATGACAATTTCAGACCCCTCCATGATTTCTAAGTGGGAGAACTTGCAAAATAGCAGGGTGTTCAAATACTTATTTTCCTCACTGTAAATATAAATTTAACTCTTGAATTCTACAAAGCAAACTTGGAAAGTGCTAATTTAAGTGTTTCAGGAAGATGTAGGTCTTCAATCGTCGCTTGAAGATAGCCAGGGACTTCGCTGTAAGGACATCTAGGGGAAGCTGGAGGATCTCAGACAGTGTGGTGCAGTGCGAGCTGTGATGAGGTCTCTGAGGTAAGATGGAGCTGGTCCATTTTTGGCCTTGTAGGCAAGCATCAGTGTTTTGAATCTTATACGTGCAGCTACTGAAAGCCAGTGAAGGGAGCGCAGCAGTGGGGTGGTGTGGGATATAGGTGCGCTAATCTTGTAGCACTATCCCCACAAACACTTCAGGCTGTAATTGGTGCCAAAGCCGCTTCAACAAAGTATTGAGCAAAGGCTGTGAATACGTATGTACATATGATTTTTTTTTTTCTTTTTAATACATTTGCAAAGATTTCAAACGAAATTCTTTCAAGTTGTGATTATAGTGTATTGTTTGTAGAATTTTGAAGAATGTAATGAATTTAATCCATTTTGAAATAAGGCTGTAACATAAAATGTTTAAAAAGTGAAGCGGAGTGAATACTTTCTGGATGCACTGTATTTAATATAATATCTTTTTTCATATTTTATTGTATGTTTAATGAACTACTATAAATAAAATAAAAAAATATTAATACAAACTCATCTGTGGACTGTAGTGTATTGGACCTGAATGCATTTGAAAGGCAAAACAAAGCTGAAGGATTGGGTATGGTGACTGAGGAGGGTTCAAGTAAGTGTGACACACACACAAGTATTTATTTAAGAAGCATGATTCATTCATTATCATAAATCACACATGGTGATTGTTGTGTGAGCAATGCCTAGAACTGTGAATAAACTGTAGTAGCAAAATGCAAACTTCTTTATTTTTTAAACATATACTTCACCATATGACATGCAAAAAATTAAAAGTTGTGATTTTATTGCATACATTAAAAAATAGATTTGTGTGAACAGGTGCCACATGGTGTAGAATTAACTCACAAGTTCATTTGACTTCATTATCATTATTAACAGTTGTCTAATGCACACAATACAGTATTTATTTAGCTTATTCATATTTTATTAATTCCAACGAAGTTTTGAATTAATAATTATATTTATCACAATAATATGACTATATTCCATAATATACATATTTGCTGTCACATTTGCTATATTTCAGGCATAAGTGATGGTGAAAAACTCATAGTTTTAACTAAACTAAAAAGCATAGTTGTTCAGATCAGTGTATCAGGTCTCAGTGTCCAGTCAATGGATGTCAGTATCACTCATTCTAACTGATATTGTGATGTCTTCTCCTTCGCTTATGTCTGCCTTTTTGCCTGTTTGTTTCTTTCCTTCTTGCCATATTTAATAATGTCATCGGTTGCAGTCAACGCGAGGGAGCGGGGTAAATACATGGTTTAGTTTCTTCTAATTTGGAATCACTGCTCTCTCTAATCCCTGTCTTGCCAATTTATTTGTGTCTGTTTGTTAATTTAGTAATTAATTTCTTTGGTCTGCAGGAAAACATGCATGCATCTTATTAATGCAAGGACATAAAACAAACAATACATAGATTTCCGAGTAATTAACTTCATCTGTGTGTTTTTGTCTGTCTTTTTTCTTGACTTCTTGTCTGTAGTATTTTGTATTACTGTATTACCTCAGCACTTATAACCTATATCCTATCCAATGAAATGACAATTAGATTTTCATTTTCTATCCATTAAGGTGCCAAGGTTCTTCAGAATGATGAGTTCACTAAAGATCTGTTTAGGTTCTTGCAGCTTCTCTGTGAAGGTCATAACGATGGTATGTCTTTACATTCAGTGACTAACAGTGATCCTAATTTATCAATATTTTAGTAAGGATGTGTAAACCGAGCTAAAAATCTCAATGCCAGATTTAAAAAGTTTTGGTAAACATCTACTATAGATATATTCATTGTTATTTTGGATTGTTTTCTTCAAGCCATTAGTCTCAGAATTGTCAAAACCTTAAATCCATGTGTGTTATATCCAAATGTATAATCTGAATATACAGTGGATTCAGAAAGTATTCAGACTCCCTTCACTTTCCTTATCAGGTTGCAATATAATGTTTTAGATATATAAGATTTTTTTTCTCATTACACACAGTACTCCATAATGACAAAGTAAAAACAGAAATCTAGAAATGTCTGTAATTTTTGTTATAAAAGAACTGAAATATCACATGTATATAAGTATCCAGACCCTTTACTCAGTACTTAGTTGAGGCACATTTGGCAACAATTATATGCTTCAATCATTTTGGGTAAGATGCAACATGCTTTGCAGACCTGGACTGGAGATTTTCTGGCAATCTTCATGCCAAATCCTCTCAAGCTGGGCCAGGTTGGATGGGAGGACCATTAGTGGACAGCTAATTTTTTATTGAGGATATCTCTATACTTTGCTCTATTCAGACTTCCCTTAAGCCTGATCAGTTGCCAAATCCCTGCTGCAGAAAAATACCTGCACAACATGATGTTGCCACTATTATGCTTCACTTTTTTGGATAGTTTTGGGAAGGTGATGAGTGGTGCCTGATTTCTTTCAAACATAAAGTTTAGAATTGAGGCAAAACAGTTCAATCTTGGTCAGGCCAAGACATCAGACCAGAGAATATTGTTCCACAAAGTCTGAGAGTCCTTTGAAGCTTGTTGCCAAACTGTTGCCAGGCGAGGTTTCATGGGTTTTGCACTGAGAAGAGGCTTCCATCTAGCCACTTTACCGTAGAGCCTAGATCAGTGGAGTGTTGAAGTGATGGTTGTTCTTGTGGACTGTTGTCCTATCTCCACAGAGGATCTCCGTAGCTTAGTCAGAGAGACCAACTAGTCCTTGGTCCCCTCTCTTACTAAAGACCTTCTCCCTGATTGCTCAGTTTGGCCAAGTGCCTAGCTCTTGAAAGAGTCCTAGTTGTGTCACACTTCTTTCATTTGACAATTATGGAAGCCACTGTGCTCTTGGGAATCGTCTGTGTAGCAGTCATTCTTGAACTCTGCAGGCAGGTCCTTTGACCTCATGCCTTGTTTTTTGCTTTGATATGCATAGTTGGTTGTGAGGCCCTCCACAGAGAGGAGTGTGTGCCTTTCCAATCAGTAAACCTTTCCACAGGAATACTCCAGTCAAGATGTAGAAATATCTCAGAAATCTTCTTATCAAGAGAATTGGCAGGCATTCTTAGGAACATGTGATTTTTCTGAATTCTGTTTTTACACTTTAATAGATTACTAAGAGTAGATTAATGTGGGGGAAAAAACTGTAGTAAAAAATGTAGTATCAGGCTGCAACATAACATTGATAAAAAAGTGAATGGCATCTGAATACTTGCTGAATGCACTATATAATAAAACGCTTTTGTTGGATAATTAATGGCAATATGGCATTTGTACTAATTTCCCAGTTATTAATTTACAAATTAATTTATATGTATTCCCAGTGAGCATGGTGTAAAGAATATTTCTAAATCAATTACTTTCTCAGTGGGTACACCTATCATCACATGTCACAACAATGTTTTTGAATATATTACAAGTACTTTGCCACATACAGTGTTTTTGCTCAAATCATAATAGCAGCCATGTGCTTGTCTAATTAACCAATTCTTTTTAGACTTCCAGAACTTTTTGAGGACCCAGACTGGAAATACAACTACGGTTAATATAATAATAAGCACAGTAGACTATCTTCTTAGACTTCAGGTAAAGTAGACCTTATTATATCCAGATCAACACATAAACATATATTAATGGCTTAGTTATACTTACTTATATATGTGTGTGTGTGTGTGTGATGTATGTATGTATGTATGTATGTATATATGTGTGTAAAATATATATATACATATATATATATATATATATATATATATATATATATATATATATATATATACTGTGTATGTGTATAATTCTGTGTAACAATTCTGAAATAATGTCATCTTCACTGCTCAACAGTTAAAGGAGTTTTTGTCCTGTCTACACCATGCTACCAGAACACCTTTTCCACAAAATAACTAATGTTCCAAAAAAACATTATTTTCCAGAAAACACACTGATCAAAATTAGAGAACACTTTCAGATACCTCCCAGTTATTGGTGTTAATCTGGTACCTGGTGCAATTTCCTTGATTATCTGTCAACCCCTATTTAACTGGCAGCCTAACTTCCAGTTTCACTGACTCTGCAAGATGGTGGGACATTCTAAAGTGACTGAAAGCCTCTGGCAGCAGGTTGTCCAGATGAAGGCCAGAGAGATGACCCTATCAGCCATAGCAAGACAAGTTGGTCGTTCCAAATCTGTAATTTCAAGAATATTGAATCTTTACAACATCACAAACTCATTCAAGTCCGCCAAGAAGGCTGGTCGTCCACGGAAGACAAATACAAGAGAGGACAGGATTACTGCAGAGGATCTCAATGGGCAATCGTTTCCACACTGCAGCTGGAATTGCTCACCAGTTCAGCGCTGAACAGGGTAAGGATCTGTCTCGTCATACAGTGTCTCGACGTTTAAGAGCATTTGGACTGAAAGCCCACTCTGCATTTACCAAACCTCTCATTAGCAGAAAGAATGCTGGGAAGCATGTTGTGTAAACAGAGGAGAACTGGTCCAAAGTTCACTTCAGTGATAAAAGCAAGTTTAATTTATTTGGGTCCAATGGGAAATGTTATGTTCGGCGACAAACTGGGGAAAGACTGAACCCAAAGTGTGTAATATTGTCAGTGAAAAGTGGAGGAGGAAGTGTCATGGTTTGGGGCATGTTTTCTGCAGCAGGAGTTGGGGCCTCTTATACAGCTACATGGCAGAGTGAATGCAAATGTTTATCAGAACCTTCTTCAACAACATATGGTTCCTTCCCTGCGTTCATCACCCAATCAGCCCGCAGTGTTCATGCAGGACAACGCTCCATGTCACACAGCAAAACGGGTAAAGCAGTTCCTTGAAACTGAAAACATTGAAATAATGACATGGCCTGCCCAGAGTCCTGATCTCAACCCAATAGAGAACCTCTGGAAAATCCTTGGTGTTATGGCCAAGAAACCCACTACAGTCACCGAACTGTGGAGGAGACTGGAAGAAGAGTGGACCAAAATCACACCAGAGCATTGTGATAGACTAGTGCTGTTCTGTGGCCGCAGATGTGCTGAAGAGGCCTGTACACTTCCTACTAATTGCTGACTGTTGTAACCTTCAGAAAATATTGTTGTAATTTTTTTCCATGCTACAGTCATTGTTGATCTCTAATTTTGATTAGTGTGTTTTCTGCTAAATAATGTTTTTTTTGGAAATGCCTCAGTTATTTTGTGGAAAAGGTGTTCTGGTAGCATGGTATAGACAGGACAAAAACTCCTTTAACTGTTAATCAGTGAAGATGACATTATTTCAGAATTGTTCAATTGTTTATAAATTGTTCTCTAATTTTGATCGCCTGTGTGTGTGTGTGTGTGTGTGTAAATATATATATATATATATATATATATATATATATATATATATATATATATATAATATATATATATATATATATATATATATATAAAATACTCCTAATGTCTTTATAGGAGTCCATCAGCGATTTCTACTGGTATTACTCTGGGAAAGATATAATGGATGAAGCTGGTCAACTAAATTTCTCTAAAGCATTAGCTGTGGCCAAGCAGATCTTTAATTCCCTCACTGAATATATACAGGTACATTTTTGCTCTTGGCTATTTTCAGTATTGCTGTTTCTCCCTACCTCTACTTATTTACATATCTCTTGAAGTATTTTTTTGCTACAATTAGTAAAGTTACTAATTATAAACTGTCTTATGCTATTCTATCCAAAAATAAATCTGAACTACCATATAACCAGTTGTGGAATATTTTCCATATTCTCAGCGGAGCCTAGTCTCAAACTCAGCGGCAGGCTGTGCAATTTACAATTAGGCCTTCAGTGGTGTCTTACCTGAATCAGTTTATCTTTTATTACCATCAATATCATGCCATAATACTATACAGTATAACTTTACTGTCCTCATGATGCATTGCTCTGCAAGGCTAGACAGTTAGCTAGCATGAGGGCTGGAACCACAATAACAACTCAATGTGTAATGTTTACTTCGTTTTAATTGCAATTGTTATCACTTTCATATTTTATGTTAAACTGAAAATACAGAACACACAAAATGCATATATCAATAAACATACACAGTAATAAAAGCTAAACATGCGTCATAATCTATTGTCAGCAAAAAACTACATTTCTTGAAGCAACAATGGCAGTTTCTTGATATGACTCTTATGTTGTATAAAACTTTCTTTATGACCCAATAAAGTCATTAAGAAAACAGCACACTTCCTGTCTCACTTAGTGTAACAACTAAATCGTAAGATTAGCAACACAGTCTTGAATAGTCTTTCCTTGCTACAAAAGAACCATGATTTCTGTAACTGGTCTCATCAAGGTTTTAACAATTCCTTGTTTTAAAGCTTTCATTTCCACCTTGCATACCTTTGCATCTTGACTTGGAAATGTTCACAACGGGTCCCATATGCAATTCATTTCTCTGTACCTGACTGTCAGAGAAATGAACAGCCATGTACACCCTTTCTCTTTCAGGTAATTTTGTAGGGAAGGATTATAAGTGTCTATTTTTAATACCTTACATGCACCCACAAAATGTTTTCCTCCGTCAGAACGCAGAACTTTGGCTGGACTTTGAATAGAAAAAAACCTTCGTAATGCATTGACAAAGCGAGGTGTAATCATGGATTCGTTGAACTCTGTGTACAGCTCTGGTAAGCATGCACGTAAAGACTACTGTCCATCATTTGCTTTCAGCACTACCTCCTCTAGTGCGTTGTGTAAGGATAGTCCAAGTACCAAAGCTCAAGTCCAACATTGGTGAATGGTGGTTCTTGTGCAAGTCTGTCGGCAGGTAAATTAGCTATTTTTTTGCAGTCTAACCTTGTGATAGTATTTCACATGAAGGGTGGAAATATGATGTGTTCTTGAAAAAATGAAAGGGGTGCTTTTCCTCCAAACATACATCAGCAAGGAATATTTGCCTTCAAATCCTGAGTAAACCATTTTTATCCACAACTGGATTGAGTCTATTGAGGGGACATAGTTTTGAGATTGGTTATATCTTCTCAGGGCACTTGTATGCTTCTTTGAGCACTTTATTCTGAACAGATCTAATAACCAGGTTTTTTGCTTTTAGAGGTTCTGTAACACTGCATGAATTCCTGTACTGTTGCCATCCTTTGTGACCTATATTGTTTGTTTTTTGGAAAGTTATGGCCAAACTAATTCATGTAGTCAAAGTACGAACGAGATAAATTGTGATAAATTGCACGATCTTCTACAGAGAAAGCTTTCATCAATAGTTGCTGTTGGATGTGACTTTGTGTAATAAAATGTTATATTCAGCAAGCATCTTTATGGTTCTTTTCAGAATATCAATTCCCTCTTTTAGAGTAGCTACAGAGGCAGGACAGTCATGTATATAATATTGTCAATCCACCAATCTTTTGGCATCAGTGCCATGTTCTTTCTTACCTTCCAGAGCTGCTTTCCTCATGCAGTAATTGGTTACAGCAGGTGCCCTCATCCTGTAGTCTATCACACTTTTTCCCATGTTGTCGTCTTCATACCACAGGAACCTGAGGTAATTTTGATGTTTTTACTGAAGAAGAGAACGGTAGAACGTTTGTTGCACATCTGTTGAGACTTCTATAGGCTTTTTCCTAAAGCACAGAACAACACTCAAAAAAATGTGTTATTGCTTGAAATATTTAAAGTCTGGGCAGCATGTGATTTAGTGACACCCCATCAAATTCAGCACTTGAGTCGAACACCACTCTTATCTGATTTTCGCGGGTGATATACCCCAAATGTTGGGAGATGATAGTGTTCTTTGTCCTTTTTTAAAGGAGGAGCATATTTAGCTTAAACTCAGTTTCTTTTCTAATGTTTTTTTGGAGTGAGCAGAAATGCTTGATTGCTTTTTCCCTGTTATTTGGTAAGTAATGCTTTGAAGATCAGAGTGTGAGAGGTGCCACCAAGTTGTTTCCCTCATCTTTGTATCCTGATTGCTTCATGATATCCAAACAGTCTGTCGTCCACACAATAATGTTTTTTCATCCATTTCAGCCCATTTATGTGCTTGCACACTATAGCGTCTGCATAGGATCAGTTGTTAATTAGTTGAATCTTATGTCCCAGACACCCCTTTTAACCCTTAACATCTGAATATAAATAACAGACTGGGTCTCAACCTCTACAGTTATATCAGGGGGTTTCATGTCTAAAAGTATCTTCCCTATGACACAAAGGCAATAAACAGAAAGTTCTCTAGTCTCTCCACCTAATTTCAAAGACATTCCAATGGGAAGGCATTTTACACCCTGCAACAGGCACCAGTACCTTCCCCAACACACAAAGCAAACACACATAGGGAGATTTTCTTTATTTAGGCAATAATATAGTGTCCCAAACTCAGTATAATATATGCATATGTTGTTTGTATTCCCCCTTTATCATATCAATCTAGCTAGTAACAAAATACTTCATGCAGATGTACTGGGACACATCATCAGTTATGTATCCTGGGATCATGGGGTGTTTCTGGTCTTTCAACATCAGACACCCTCGTCCAGGCGACCCAGCCTGGGTTGATTAGACCCCGGCCTGTGTCCCAGTTGCAATTGCCCGTGGTTCTGCCCTCTTAATCCAAAGCCATCTAGTGGTTTTGCGGCTTCAGTTCTAATTGCCTTCCTCTTTGCTTCCCAGTGATGCCTTGTAGAGTAAGTATTTTGCATTCCCTGCAAAACCACTATAGCCCACCTCCAACAGCTCACAACAGGTTTTCCAGTGTGCCTTCAACTAACTGTTGGTAATTAGCCCGCTTGGCCTCTTCCATGCTCTCTTCCCAAGGCACAGCGAGCTCCAATAAAATCAACTGCTTGGTGGAATCTGAGACAATAATCAATAAAAATGTCTGGATGAAGCTGTGTATATTTTATTCTGTAGCAAAAGTAAGAATTCCAGAATTATTTTGTGGGTGGGCCTTCTCTCCGGCTCTTAAAAACTGGATGGTCTTTGGTTTATGGTGACCTTTGTTGGAATTAATGTCTATGGCTAAGCTCTCAGCAACTGCCTCTTAAGCACTTGGTCATGGCACCAACGATAGCACCTGTCTCCAAGGGGTTTTGGGCAGCTGTTAAGGGGATGTTCTAGCGATCCCCTTCCTAAACAAAGGGGACAGGACGGTCCTTTTGCCCCAGATGTGGAGGTTTGCAGGATTTGGTGAGACATCAAAAAGTTTGGATTATCAAATTAAATCAAATTTTATTTGTCACATACACCTACATACAGAGTACGGCATTAGGAAATAGGATTTGGAGGAAAAAAAAACAAAGAAAAAGAGTATAAACTATGTTAAATATAAAATATATAAAGATATATATGAGAAAAAAAGTGTATATACAAGGTATGCTTATGACAGTAAACAGTAATCACATAAAGTGGTTGATGTGATTGTCCTTAAAGTGACCGTGTGTTGTGTGGTATAAAGTGCACTGTGCGAAAGAAAAATATTTGCAGACCAAAACAGGTCCTGTGTGATGTAAACACCTAGGTACCGGAAACTGTCCACTCTCTCCACTGGGGTCTCGTTGATGTTTAGCAGTTGGTAAGACCGCTACTGCTTCGTGCTGAAGTCCACTATCAACTCCTTAGTCTTGCTGACGTTCAGGAGAAGGTTGTTCTCCTGGCACCATCTCTCCAGGTTTTTAAACCTCCTGTAGGTAGGCCGTCTCGTCGTTGTTGGAGATCAGGCCCACCACAACAGTGTCGTCAGCAAACTTGATGATGGTGGTGGAGTTGGAAGTGGCCACACAGTTGTATGTGTACAGTGAGTACAGCAGGGGGCTCAGAACACAACCCTGGGGAGCTCCGGTGCTGAGGGTGAGGGTGGATGAGGTGTGTTTTCCAACCCGTACGGCTTGTGGTCTGTCTGTCAGGAATAGATCCATTGGCAGAGCGGCAGGCTGAGTCCCAGGACCTCCAACTTAGAGGTGAGTGTGGAAGGAATTATTATGTTAAATGCTGAACTGTAGTCCACAAACAGCATCTTTGTATAATTCCCTTTTCTGTAGTCCAGGTGGGTCATCGTAGTGTGGAGGAGATGAGCAATGGCATCGGTACGCAAACTGTAGGGTCCAGTGTGTCTGGTGGTGATGCAGTGATGAAGTCTCTGACCAGTCTCTCAAAGCACTTCATCACTACTGAGGTCAGGGCTACAGGTAGTCGTTGAGGCAGGCGGGCTGGGTTTTCTTCGGGACAGGAACAATGTTGGACTGTTGGAAGCATTAGGGGACAACAGACTGTTCCAGTGAGAGGTTGAATATCTCAGTGAACACCGGTGCTAGCTGGTCGACGCAGGCTTTCAGAACCCGACCTGTGATGCCATCTGGTCCTGCTGCCTTCCTGGTATTCAGTCTCTTGAATGCCCTCCTCACGTCATGCTCAGAGTTGAACGTGTTAACCTCTCTGGCTCTCTCGGCATGCTGTTTGTGCCACTAGCGTGGTTAGCTGCAGCCTCGAAGCGAGCATAAAAGATGTTTAGCTTATCTGACAGAGAAGCGTCCGCATTCCCTATTCTAGAAGATGGTGTTCTGTAGCCCGTGATTGTTCTTAGTCCTTGCCACAGGCTCCTAGAGCCACCATGTTGGAACTGTGACTCTAGTTTCCTCCCGTAGCGCCGCTTTGCATCCTTCACTGTTTTGCGAACACTTGCACTTGTACTCGTCCATGTCCACGGTGGCGAGCCCCATGTTGTAGGCAGCGAAGCAGGATCTCAGAGCGTCGTGGATTGTTTTATCCACCCACGGCTTCTGGTTGGGAAACATTCTGATGGTGTTTTTTTGCACCGTATCATCCACTAGTTTGCTAGTTTCCCACGACCGTTTCCGTAAACATGTTGACGTCATCAGAGCTGCGCCTGAACATGTCCCAGTCTATGTCATCCAAAGCGCACTGCAGCGCGGCTACCGATTGCTCAGTCCAGCGTGCGACCTCCCTCTGAACCGGAGCTTCCTGTTTCAGCCTTTGTTTGTAAACAGGCATGAGGAAGATGGCGGCATGGTCCGATTTCCCGAACGGTGGTTGTGCCTTGTAGCTGTTCTTAAATGGTGTGTAGCAGTGGTCCAGTGTCCTTTCGACCCTGGTGGGGCAGGTGATGTGCTGTTGAAAGTTCGGTAGTGCACACTTGAGGTTGGCACTGTTAAAATCTCCTACCACAATGAGCGCAGCGTCCTGATGCTGTGTCTGGTATAGCATTAGTGTCTCGTGTAAGTCGCATACTGCAGTGTCCGTGTCCCCTTGAGGTTGATAGAAACGGCACTGACAATGACCGAGCTGAAGCCCGAGGTAGATGAAAAGGCTGACATTTGATGGTCACTAGTTCCAGATTTGGTATGCAGATATGAAAGGGGAACGATGCTTGCGCTGTTGCACCAGTGGTTGTTCACCATCAGACACACTCCACCTCCTCTTGACTTCCCCGACTCCATTGTTCTGTCCATGTGGTAAACCGAGAAAAACTAGACAATGACAAAGCCATCTTGACGAAGGTTCTTTGGACTAAGAACCTGATACAATGGACATCTGCTTTCCAAATATCAGTCCAAGTGATTTTATGCAGCCGAACATTAACCTAATCTAATCCAAGCTCCTTGTTGTCCGTTGTTGTTGACGTTCTTTACCTTAAGCATTGTCATTTCTCACAACTGGGAAGTAGCCCAAGTCTGCACGCCCTTTTGCTATTGGCCCCACCAGTGCCTGTTGCCTCAACCGTGACCCAGCCACTTCTAGTGATTTCTCTGTGCTCCATTTCCTCCCTGTGCGCAACTATATGCCAGCTGCTGCAACCTTGGGATCTCTAGACTCTCTGTTCTTGACACAATTAACTCTTCAGTAAGAATTGGGAGGTGCAAAATATTTCTGGCGCAGCACTGCTCAGGCTACGTGGTAAACCAAGCCACCTTAGCAGGTAGCTGCTTAACCTTCTCTCCAGGGCCTCAACGGTTCTTATTGGCACTTTGTACACTAGCAAAGGCCACAGAATCCGACTAAGCCACGGCTTGCTCATCCAGAGACTGGACGTTGGCTAAAAGGATACTAGGTATGCGCGTGCCCTCAGACCAGAGGTGGGAAGTAACGAAGTACAAATACTTTGTTACTGTACTTAAGTAGATTTTTCTGGTATCAGTACTTTACTCCACTATTTATTTTTCAGACAACTTTTTACTTTTACTCATTAAATTTTTACACAAATATCTGTACTTTTTACTTCTTACATTTTCAAAACTGGCTCGTTACTTTAGTTTTAATCCATTGTTTTGGTGAAATATAAAATTTTTCTCTTCACTGAGCGCCGATTTCAGCCGAACAACCTTTTCCTGTTACTGCGTGTCTTTTTCAATCCGCTGGTGTATAAAGTCCTGACTCTCACTCTTTACGAAGATAAGAATCAGCAGGCAGAAGCAGTAAGAAGTTTGGGGTTGACGTGGATGAGACAGAGGGAGTCAGTGATGTAAACATGACTGAGAACAAACACATTCATGATCATCATCATCTTTTCTCTGCTTGTGTTCTATATGTGGATCTTCATCCTGGATACAATCATTAGGTAACAACATTTTTTATTAGTTTTGTATTAATATATATATATTTGGCTGTCAAAATTTAAATTATTTAAGCACTAAATGGTATTAACACGCTATCAATTCAGCGCGCATTTCTGTTTTTACCATTTTTATATAAAAAAATGTAAATACATAAATAAATAACTAAATATAAAAGAGGCGAAATTAAAACCTCCAGCAAAACATACTTATTCACGACGTCCCTTCTTTACTTAGATATAAAATATATAAGTAACCTTCACCGAAAAATATTTTTAATCAGTAAACTTTTGTTTTATTTTTGCGCCAAGTCTCAAATCAAACACCAAATCCGCCATGTTTTACACAATTTACCCTCTGGGTGGCGTTTTGTGGGTTTTTCCCTCATAATGGAAAAAAATTACTGTCTTTATTGATCGTAGAGATAAAAATATTACATCATTCAAATCTGTAAAATGTCTATATATATATATATATATATATATATATATATATATATATATATATATATATATATATATATATATATATATATATATATATAAAGCTTCTTGACTTGACTTGAAGAGGTGCACTTTCTCCGGTATTACCTCATTAATTGTCCGTGTGGAAACATAGCAAAGGCTCTTAATGATGTCCACACATCTCTGCACTGTTATAGCCTTTATATTTAATCACTGTACATATGCTTACAAATATATCACATGCTGTACATATGATACATATTTATCTGCACTATTTGCACGATTGCTACTTTTTGCACTTCTGGTAGATGGCAAAATGCATTTCGTTGCTGTGTACCTGTACTATGCAATGACAAAGTTCTATCTATCTATCTATCTATCTATCTATCTATCTATCTATCTATCTATCTATCTATCTATCTATCTATCTATCTATCTATCTATCTATCTATCTATCTATCTATCTATCTATCTATCTATCTATCTATCTATCTATCAAAAATTAATATGATGTGGGGTCCAGTTAAAAGCTAAAACAGGTAGAAGTAATAACTACTTTTTACTTAAGTACATGTCAGAGCCAAGACTTCTTTACTTTTACTTTAGTAAAAAGGTATAATCAGTACTTCAACTTTTACCCGAGTATTTTAAAACATGAGTATTTGTACTTCTACTTAAGTAATGGATGTGTGTACTTTTGCCACCTCTGCCTCAGACTGTTTCTGACCCTGGCTCGTTTCCCTCGTGGATGCCGGTAGGGGTTGTGAACTTTGTTCTTCCCCAGGATCTCGATTGGCCAGCATGGGTCCGGGTTTAAAAATAGCGAAAAGTCTAAAACCTCTGCACTTTTTTAAACGATCAAGCTTTTTGTGTATCGGACATTCAGGGCTTTCAGTTATACTCTCAGTAGCGGATGACTGTGGAACATCAGTTTTGTTTACATGGATGGAAACTTTCTGTCTTAATACCTTTTCTGTTTTAGTGAGCTAATTTGTGGGTGGGTGTAGGAAGAAATAAGCTTGGATCATTTCAGATCTTTGCCTGTTGTCTCCTGAGGAAGAAGAGTTCTACAGCTGGTACTTTATAGTCCCCTAAAAAGGGCAGTGGTTTGCGTCCTATCCTAGATCTACATGGGCTAAACCGCTTTCTGATGAGGCTCCAGTTCAAAATGCTGACACTCAAGCAGGTCATGTCTCAGATCAGATCTGGGGACTGGTATGTCACGGTAGATCTAAAGAATGCATACTTCATGTACCCATCTTCCCTTCACACAGGAAATTCCTGAGGTTTGCTTTTGGGGTCAAAGCGTACCAATATTGGGTCCTTCCGTTCGGCCTCGCCTTATCAGCTTGCACCTTCACGAAATGTGTTGATACTCTGGCTCCCCTAAGACTTCAGGGCATCCGCATCCTCAACTATATCGAGAATTGGTTGATATTAGCTGGATCAGAGCAGTTAGCGGTCCAGCATCAAGATGAACATGAAGGACCACCTATCTCGGCGTCATATGGGATTCGACGACTATGCGCATGCAACTTTGCCCGGATTGCGTCCATCCTTATGACTGTTGAGAAGGTCAGAGAAGGGCAGTCACTCACTGTCAGGCAGTTTCAGAGACTGCTTGGGCAAAGCCCAAGTAGACCTGTTTGCATCTCTAGAGACGTCGCACTGTTCCCTATGGTTCTTCCTATATCCTCCAGCCCTGCTGGGACTTGACACCTTCCCCCCTGTTGCCCTGCTTCTGTAAGTTCTGGAGAGAGTTCGCCAGGACGGAGTCCGTCTCTTCCTGGTAGCCCCACGGTGTCCGGGCCATCCTCGGTTTGCGGACTTGAGACAGCGTCCATGGGAGATTTCTCTGTGGAGGGATCCTCCTCTCTTAATCGAGGGCACAATAGTTCACCCCCGACCAGTGCTATGGAGGCTGTGGCTGTGGCTCCTGAAGGGGCACAGCTCTGAGGTACTGGTCTCTCCACCGATGTAGTAGTGACCATTTTCTAATCCAGAACTCCCTCCATGATTAAGTGTATACCATGAGATGGTGTCTGTTCACTGTGTGATGCGCTCAGCACCAATTTGACCCAGTCTACTGCCTGGTGGTTAACTTAATGTTGGCAGGTGTAAGACAAGGAGACAAGGAGGGTTTATTGCTGAATCTGAAAAGTTGGTCTTGTTAAGTATTGATGTTCCATTAATGTATTAGAGCTTAAATCCCACCCTGGTTGTTGAGAAAAAAAATGTTAATACACACACACACCTAAACACAATCACACACACAGGCACACACAAACATACACTTTTCCTCGGAACACTTGAAAATCTTTAGCATTCTAAAACTTTGGCAAGATTCTTCACACCCAACCATCAGAGGATAAAGAACTTCCAAACTCCTCCAAACTTAGAGAGAGAGGTCTACACTTAAGGCAAGTTCTTTTTCTTCTTTCAGCTTCTCCCATTAGGGATCGCCACAGCGGATGATCCGTCTCCATACCCCCCCGTCCTCTACATCTGCCTATTTCAAACCAGCTACCTGCACGATTTAAATGTTAAATTTCTTTTATGTGTAAAAGAATTTTTACGTGTAAAAATTTTTTTTTTTTTATATGTAAAAGAATGTTTAATATTTAGATAAATTACCCAATGCATAATATTAATTCATGAAATATTCAGATTTTATTTAATGTTAAAATGGTAAAATGTTGTGCTTCATAAGTTCCCATTTTCATGTCTTACATCAATAGTCTGTCCTTATTTGCCGATGAGACTTTCCAGCTTTCCTAAAGCCACGGGTTCTCAGAGAAAAAGAAAGGTTACTGAAACAACACATTAATGGACATTTACCCAAATAATAAGATCTCTAACTATACTACTAAATTCGTCAAACCGATCGATTTGAAAGGAGATTGGGAAATCACAGCACAAAACACAAAGAGTGAAATAAAGTACAAAGTGATTTCTTAAATATTAGTCAAGGATATCACAAAGACTATTATTATATTTATTCTTGTCAACAATTCATCGTACAAAGGCTGCCAACAAGAAAAAATCCAAATTATATTTTCACGAGCTATCGAAATTGCCTCTTTAGCATTTTCCAACAACATTTTAATAAAATTGGATTTTTCACAATTACTAGGTCCACAAACGATACATAAAAAGGGCAGTTGCATCCTCGCATCGTAAGCGAATACACATTTTCCATGACTAATGATTAAAACACCAACAAATGTTCTCTTGAGTTCCCTTCGTATTGCACGTGTGGAAATTCTCTTACTTTGAGGATGGCGGAGGAAGTAACGCTCGACAGGTGCTGCTGTACCTTTCCTAGAACAAACTGGGAGACCACCAGATGACTTGTTTGAAAATGGAAACATCTTGGAACTCTCAAATCAAACACACTAAAACAGAGAACTCTTTATAAAATTTTCGGGTAACTCTGTATGTGTTATTTCTCTTACTGACACAACTGTGGGGAACTCGTGAACACGACCGCCATACCTCGTTGCAGGCTACGGCGTTCGCAGACAAAATCAAGACAATGCCACTTGCTTCATGGTGCCAATACACCATATACTCACACGTTTTAAATGACGGGCAAGTGTGTACTTGTAGCGCACCGCGCAAGCAGGATGGTACCAGCAAATCAGACTCAAGGATATTGTGCCTTTCTCTGACCAGTCCTGCTTCTATGTGGGAATATTCATCTAAACCCCGGGCCTTTGTATTATCAAGATCGTGTGGATCATCTACAATCAGCTCTTCCCTCTTGCAGAGTGGAAGCGCAGCTGACTCATATCAAAGGCTCTGGCGTGGGAAAACAAAATAACCCCCTGACAAACTCTGCCCCTGAATTCATTCCTGAGAAAATATAACATCAGTGATCTACGCTAAGCCTGCAGCAATTGCAAATACTGCCGCTGTACTTAAACAGCAGCAAATGAGACTGTTTCAAACATGTATGTATTTTATGACCTTTTGCAAATGTAACATCTGTCTAGGGACTGCAGGTGGAAATTAGCATTTTTTTTGCTATAACCTGGCACATGACATCTCTTCTTTCTTAGACTAATGTTCTCTGTGCATTGCCCCTGATTAAGTACAAATAAACTCATTCATTCATTCAACAGAAACAAACAAGCAAACAAACAAATAAACAAACAAAAAAAACATATATATATATATATATATATATATATATATATATATATATATATATATATATTTATATATATATATTTATATATATATATATATATATATATATATATATATATATATATATATATATATATATTTATATATATATATATATATATATATATATATATATATATATATATATATATATATATACACATTTAACGGTCTTAATATCCATAAGGAAGAGTTGTGATACTCTGAACCCTGAACCTTTTTAACTGGGAATGGATTTTCAAATCAAACCACCTTTTATCTTGAACAGTTTGGTTATGCGTCATTATAAGCTAACCGTATTGATCTGCAATTTTCACCAGTTTGTCAGTGACTCCAAATTGACAATTTCAGAATTGGTTAAATTCAGAGTAATGTTGTTAGCTTTCATCGCTGTTTTTTCTTTCAAAGTTTTATAGCCATAGGTTTTAGGGCCTGCGCATACAATCTTGGTTACAAATTTGACCGCCGTTATCTAGCTCGCTGGTAAGACCACCCAAGTAATTGCTCAAAGGTACCATCTAATTTCCTGAACTACTTTTAAATATTACGCCGTCAGGGTCTGTGTACAAGAAACGCTTATTCAATTGCTCCATTAAATTGTACAGTTCAAGCCTTGCATAAGTGGTAGTTAAAATATAGATGAATAAATAAGCATTAGTCTGATCATTTTGTCTTCAACATAATGCCAGTGGAAAACTGCAACCTCATAATTCAAAAAACTGAACTGGCCAATGTTATAAATATCAGAGAACATGAACTGTAAAAACTGAGAGGGGTCACTGATTATAGATGTGTTGGTTCTTTCCGGTGTTTGACACATCTTACCCCACAACGAGTTTAGCGAGGGTTTAGCCACAGACCTTTTGCCGGGGTTAACATCAACAATTATATTAGGATCCAACTTGATCCCCTCTTTTTTCTTGTATTTTTTTATGAACTCGTGTTTAGTGGTTTCTTTAACAACCCAGGATGGATACCCTGAACTTTCCTCTTTTGTTTTGGGAAACATTTTAATGCAAAAAAATTGTCGGACCTATTGGGAAAATGCCACACTTCAAAAAAATAATTTTGATTTTGTAACCTTTTTTGACGGCTATAGCTATTTCAATAGAAGTCCAAGTTCCTGTAAGCTCTCTCTCCTGATCAGTGTGGTCGCAATCTTTTGCTGTTGTTGCTCACAGCATTTTTTACATAGGCGAAGAATTAGCTTGCCTTTGACTTGGAACGGGAGAACAGGGGCCCACAGGCTCCTAGGTGGTAATACATTTGCTCTGATTATGCCAAAGTAATCCTCTAGAGGCTCAACTCAGCCATTAGGGTTGCACACTTTTTCAAAGGATAAATGGAAAGGGTTGTGTCCTATCCTAGATCTATATGAGCTAAACCGCTCTCTGATGAGGCTCCGGTTCAAAATGCTGACCCTCAAGCAGGTCGTGTCTCAGATCAGATCTGGGGACTGGTATGTCACGGTAGATCTAAAGGATGCATACTTCATGAAGGAAGGGCATCCATCATAAAACATGTGCCAAATCAAATATGCAGATCACGAATCAGACTTTCATACGAATGGGTATTGTTAAAGGAAGAGAAGGGGATGAGGAAGATGTCTATGGAGACAGCAGGGAAAGGAAAAGTGGAGGAGAGTGGAGGTTAGGGTTGGTACTTTAAATGTTGGTACTATGACTGGTAAAGGGAGATAGGTAGATGATATGATGGACTGGAGATGTTGGGTTGTGTGTTCAAGAGACCAAGTGGAAAGGGAGTAAAGCCAGGAACATTGGAAGGGGTGTTTAAACTGTTCTATCATGGTGTGGTTGGAAAGAGAAATTTTGTAGGGGTGATCCTGAAGAAAGAATACAGTAGGTGTAGTGGAGGTAAGAGTTTTTGATAGGGTGATTAACGTGAAGCTGGAAGTTGTAGGGATGATGATAAATGTCATCAGTGCCTATGCTCTACAGGTAAGATAGAGAAGAAAAAATTCTGGAGTGAGTTAGAATAAGTGATAGCAGGTGTACCTAGTGTAACCCTGTTTTTAAACCCAAAAGGTTACAATTTCATATTTTTTACTTAAGTCAGAAAACCTGGATTCCCGGCAGATGAATGGTAAATTGGCCGGTAGTATTCTTCTATTTACACCAGTCTCTTATTACAATAAAGAACCCCCAATGAATAAAACACCAAAATACAAATTAGCAAATTAACAACTTATTTATTTAACTTATTCTAGAGTGGTGCTGTTTTAGTTTTGCTGTAGTTGTAGTTGAAAACAAAAAAGTATGAAACCATTAAACAGTAGAGGATGAAATATTTAGAAAATATGGTATGGAAAGTAAATTTAAAGACCTCAACACAAAGAAATACATATATAACAGAGTTAAAGAAATGCTCTTAAGCAGAAACTTGGAAAACAGAAGCACTTACATCCATCCAAGATGAACCTCAAACAGCATCAAATCACGGTTAGCATAGTGAATAATTCTCTCTGCGTGGAGAGGCAGGCCGATCCGAGCACAGTGTAACCCTGCGATCTTTACAGCAGCAACAACGCAACACGTCTAGTCGCAAACAAAATCCCAGATCCAACTAGATCTGCAGGCACTGTTCACACACGATGCTAATGCGATAGCCGCTAGGCCTTGATTACACGTGATGGCGGAGATACTGTAATTTGGGCCGTAATATTTTTACCGTAATACTAGACAGCAACAGATGGGTGATCTGTAAGGATGGCTTTAGAGGTGAAGAAGAAGAGGAGGAGAGTGAGGACTAAAAGAAGAATAAGATGGTGGAAACTGAACGAGTAAGACTGCAGTGTGAGATTCAGGGAAGAATTCAGACATGGGCTCAGTGGTGGTGAAGAGGTGCTGGATGATTGGGCAACTACTGCAGAAGTTATAAGGGAGACAGCAAGAAAGGTACTTGGTGTGACATCTGGAAAAAGAAATGAAGACAAAGAGACATGGTGGTGGAATCAGGAAGTGCAGGAAAGCATTAAGAAAAAGAGGTTGGCAAAACATAAGAAAAGTAGGCAGGAGTACAAGAAGATGCAGCAGAAGATAAAGAGGGATTTGGCAAAAGCTAAGGAAAAGGCATATGAGGAGTTGTATGAAAAGTTGGACATAAAGGAAGGAGAAAATAATTTGTACCTATTGGCCAGGCAGAGGAAAGGAACCGAGCTGAGAAGGAAGTGCTGCAAGTTAGGCATAAATAAAAGATAGAGGAGAGATGGCAGTGGAGTTTTTAACCAGGTTGTTCAACAAAATTTTGGAAGGTGAGAAGATGCCTGAGGAATTGAGAGGAGTGTGCTGGTACCGATCTTTAAGAATAAGGGAGATGTGCAGACCTGCAGTAACTACAGAGGAATAAAGTTGAACAGGCACACCATGCAGCTTTGGGAAAGAGTTGGGGAAACCATGGAAACCAAGAGAAGAGATTACTATCTGTGAGCAACAGTATGGTTTTATGCCGAGGAAGAGAGCTACAGATGCATTATTTGCTGTGAGAATGTTGAAAAGAGGTGGAGAAAGTGAAGGAGTTTAGTTACGTGGGGCCAACAGTGCAAAGTAATGGAGAGTGTGTTAGAGAAGTAAAGAGAAGAGTGCAGGCAGGGTGCAGTGGGTGGAGAAAAGTGGCAGGAGTGATTTGTGATAGAAGGGTATCTGCAAAAGTGTCAGGGAAAGTGTATAGGACTGTGGAAAGACCTGCTATGTTGTATGGTTTAGAGACAGTGGCATTGAGTAAAAGACAGGAGGTGGAGCTGGAGGTGGCAAAGTTGAAGTTGAAGATGTTAAGATTTTTATTGGGAATGATGAGGATGGACAGGATTTGAAATTAGTTTATTTAAGGGACAACAAATATAGGACATTTTGGTGACAAACTGAGAGAGGTTTGATTGAGATGATTTGGAAATGTGCTGAGAAGGGACATTGTGGTACATCGGTAGGAGAATGCTGAGGATGGAGCATTTATGGAGGAAGGTTTATGGGAGGAGGTTTATGGATGTGGTGAGGGAAGACATGCAGGTAGTTGGTTTGAAAGAGAAAGATGTACAGCAGAAGACAGAGTATTATGGAGACAGATGATCCACTGTGGCGACCTCTAATGGAAGCAGTCGAAAGAAGAAGAAGAATCCTCTTCTATAGGTTTAAAGTCGCAATAAATAACGTTCGGGTGACCGATCGGTTACGTCTTTTTCTTGCTTATGTACAGGTCAAGAGAGGTAAAATCTAAATAATCTATTCTCTCACCGGGTTGAGCTACAGAGTAACACGTTTGTGCACCGCCGTAAAGTGCATCTTGAGGGTCTAAATGCTCAGGATATAACTCTTTCAAAAAGTTAATCGCTCTGTTGTCTCTTTTATCATTTCACTCTAATCGTGCTCCCACATTGTTGTGACTTGCAAATTGTTGGTCTCTTGCAAATTCTTAATTTTTCCCATTGATTTTTGAGGAACATCTACGAAGGGGACTTTAGAAGTACTAAGAGGATGCAGGGTCAATGAGGGAAAAGAATTTTCACAGCTGTCATAAAAACACTTGAGAAACTCATAAGCCTTATTTGTCGGACCGACTTTGCAATAACCGTCTACCATGTAGTTATTGAACCGAGCTTCACCTCCATTTAGTGTGTGTTAAATATGTAGGTTTTGTGTGGCGTAAATGTATTATTGAATGGACTGTGATAAGAGATTTCTAAATGTTGACGTAATTTTCAAGTGCCGGAGTGTTTTTGTGGAGGAACATTGTTCTAAAGATTTCTCTTTCTCAAAATCAAAGACTTTGCCAGACACTGATGCGTACCACTTGAAACATTTGTCAACAACCTTTATGTAGTCGGTGTAAATATTACATCCAGGCTAGGGCTATGACTATCGAACTGTTGAGATGGTATTAAACTTAAATATATAGTTGATTGCTTTAGTTACATACAGGTTCAGAGATGTGCATGTTACACTTTGTAATAGACTATTTGAAGGAGTCAGGAAATCATTCTGCAATGTTAGGGTATTTTTACAATTGATTTTTTAGCTTCTGAAGCTGAAATGTTTGGACATTTTTGTGCCATGTCTAGTATTGAGTTCTAACAAATAAAATGAAATTACCTACGAGGATAGGAATAAGATATGTTACGTTACGAGGATAGGAATAAGATAAGGTATGTTATCCAAAACACTAGATAAACTTTGTCTTCCTCTATTATAAAGTTCAAATTAAAGTCAAAAATCTAACTTTAGGTATAACTTCATATTATGAATGTATTATGACCAAAGGTGGGAAGTAACGAAGTACAAATCCTTTGTTACTGTACTTAAGTAGATTTTTCTGATATCAGTACTTTACTCCACTATTTATTTTTCGGACAACTTTTTACTTTCACTCATTAAATTTTTACACAAATATCTGTACTTTCTACTTCATACATTTTCAAACCAGCCTCATTACTTTTAGTATTATTTCTTCTCATTGAGCGCTGTTTCCAGCCTATCAACCTATCATTGCGTGGCTTTTTCATCATATCACTGGTGTATTATTTCCTGGCTATCAGACGTAGACGTAGACGTAGGCTAACGGAGCAAACAATGAGCAAGGCAACAAGAGGAATGGTTTATGTGAATTTAGAGGAAGTCACTGATGTGAAAATAAATGAAAAAACAAAGACATTCCTCAACACCCGCGCCCATATATAAGGAAAATGTTCGAAATTATCGGTGTAAAAAAGTGCTGGTTTTAATGAATTCGCCGTCAAATTTGAGAAAGGACATACAGGTAATCTAACATTTTATTGTTATATCTTTCTTGTCATGATCCATTTTAATGTTTAAAGTTTTTTTTCCCTACAATTTAGTTTGTCTTTTATATAAGGGATGCTGCCACATGTTGCTATTTTTTTGAATGTTCTTAATTTCTGTAGTATGTAGCTGTCATTTGAATTTAGAGGTTTAGTCAGATAGTTTATACATTGGGGCAAAAAAGTATTTAGTCAGCCAACAATTGTGCAAGTTCTCCCACTTAAAAATATTAGAGAGGCCTGTAATTTTAATTATAGGTACACTTTAACTATGAGAGATAAAATGAGAGACAAAATGAGGGGGAAAAAAACCCAGAAAATCACGTTGTTTTTTTTTAAGAATTTATTTGCAAATTATGGTGGAAAATAAGTATTTGGTCAATAACAAAAGTTCATCTCAATACTTTGTTATATAACCTTTGCTGGCAGTGATAGAGATCAACTGTTTTCTGTAAGTTTACACACTGTTGCTGGTAGTTTGGTCCATTCCTCCATGCAGATCTCCTCTAGAGCAGCGATGTTTTGGGGCTGTTGCTGGGCAACACAGATTTTCAACTCCCTCCAAAGATTTTCTGTGGGGTTGAGATCTGGAGACTGGCTAGGCCACCCCAGGACCTTAAAATGCTTCTTACGAAGCCACTCCTTCATTGCCCGGGCGTTGTGTTTGGAATCATTGTCATGCTGAAAGACCCAGCCACGTTTCCTCTTCAATGCCCTTGCTGATGGAAGGTTTTCACTCAAAATCTCACGATACATGGCCCCATTCATTCATCCTGGTCCCTTTGCAAAAAAACAGCCCCGAAGCATTATGTTTCCACCTCCATGCTTCACAGTAGGTATGGTGTTCTTTGGATGCAACTCAGCATTCATTCTCCTCCACACTACAAGTTGAGTTTTTACCAAAAAGTTTTATTTTGGTTTCATCTGACCATATGACATTCTCCCAATCCTCTTCCGGATCATCCAAATGCTCTTTAGCAAACTTCAGACGGGCCCAGACATGTACTGGCTTAAGCAGGGGGACACGTCTGATCATTTTGACCCCACAGGGTGAGATCTTGCGTGGATCCTGAGATCGAGGGAGATTATCAGTGGTCTTGTATGTCTTCCATTTTCTAATAATTTCTCCCATAGTTGATTTCTTCACACCAAGCTGCTTACCTATTGCAGATTCAGTCTTTCCAGCCTGGTGCAGGTCTACAATTTTGTTTCTGGTGTCCTTTGACAGCTCTTTGGTCTTGGACATAGTGGAGTTTGGAGTCTGACTTTTTGAGGTTGTGGACAAGTGTTTTTTTATACTGCTAACGAGTTCAAACAGGTGCCATTAATACAGGTAACAAGTGTAGGACAAAGGAACCTCTTAAAGAAGTTTTTACAGGTCTGTCAGAGCCAGAAAATTTGCTTTTTTGTAGGTGACAATACTTATTTTCCACCATAATTTGCAAATAAATTCTTAAAAAATCAGACAATGTGATTTTCGGGATTTTTTTCTCTTTTTGTCTCTCATAGTTGAAGTGTACCTATGATGAAAATTACAGGCCTCTCTCATCTTTTTAAGTGGGAGAACTTGCACAATTTGGTGGCTGACTAAATACTTTTTTGCTCCACTGTATATGTTGTAGAACTGCTATACAGGTGTAAATTAAGTATAAATTATAAACTTCCTGTTTGAACTTTAATAAAATGCACAGGATAACTCACCTTAAATTAAATTAAAGTATTGGGACACCTGACCTTTCCTGCTTTATGTGGTTCTTTTCCAAACTGTTACCACAAATCTTGGGGCACTCAATTGTACAAGATGTCTTTAGATGCACTATAATACAATTTTGCATTCACTTGAACCCAAAACTGTTCTGGCAATGCCCCTGTGCACAAAGTGAGCTCCTTGAAGATCTGGTTTACAAGCTTTGGAGAGGAAGATCTTGAGTGGTCTGCTATAGAGCTCTGATCTCATCCCCGCTGAACACCTTTGGAATGAATTGGAATGCTGACTGCACCCCAGGCCTCCTCACCTCACCTACATCAGTACCTGCCTTTTGTAACACCCTTGTGGCTGATGAACACAAATATCCATAAGCACACTCCAAAAATCTAGTGAAACATCTTCCCAGAAGAGTGGAGGGAATTATAAGAGCAAATTGGGATTAAATATTAAATTCAATGCTCAAAAATTACATACCGTACTTATGACCAGGTGACCCAATACTTTTACAAATATAGTATATATGTGTGTGTGTGTATGTGTATGTGTATGTGTATATATATATATATATATATATATATATATATATATAAAATACATTGATATAATGTGAGGTTTAGTTACCAGTGTGACACTAAAACAGTTAGTAGTAACGGCTACTTTTTACTTTTTATTTAAGTACGTGTCAGAGCCCAAAATTCTTTACTTTAACTTTAAAAAAAAGTGTAGTCAATACTTCAACTTTTACTAAAGTCTTTTAAAACATGAGTAGCTGTACTTCTACTTAAGTAAACGATGTGTATACTTTTGCCACCTCTGATTATGACCCATTAAGTACAATCTTCTGAATATTTCATGAATTATTATTATGCATTCGATAATATCTCTAAATATTGAACATTCTTTCACATATAAAAAATATAAAGTTTAACAATGAAATGAATTATCTTACGTACGGTTTAAACCACTCTCTCAAAGTTTTTAAGCTTGAAGGAGCTTGAAAGTTCTTTATTCTATGATGTTTGGGTGTAAAGACTCTTAGCAAAGTTTCAGAATGCAAAAGAATTTTGTGTATGTGTGGGTGCGTGTGTGATTGTGTATATGTGTTTGTGTACGTGTGTGTGTTTACATTTTTTTTTATTAACAAACCAGGTGGGGGCTGTTAATAACTAACACACTAACTAACTAACTAACTAACTAACACACTAATGAAACTAATAACATCTAAAAAAAAGTCCCAATAAAGTTACAAAGCAAACGTGTGTGTGTGTGTGTGTGTGTGTGTGTGTGTGTGTGTGTTTACATTACAGTTTTTTCTTAACAACCGGGGTTGGATTCCGGCACTAACACACTGATCGAAAATCAATACTTAACAAGACCAACTTTACACAAAAAAACCTTTGTCTTACACCTACCAACATTAAGTTACAACAAACTAAAATAATTGAGTCAAGAGAATTCTCGAGTACTGTACACGTCAATGTTTAACGTTAACTTCCGGGGTGTGATTCCGGCTCTAACACACTAACAGAACTAATGACACCTAAAAGTGTGCACGTGTGTGTGATCGTGTCTGTGTGTACATTTTTTTTCTTAACTGTTTGAATGATGGTCACACTCGCGGGGTTAACACAACGAAGCGCCTTTATTGAGAACCTTGTTCATCCCTAATGTTCCTAATGTGCTTTTTCCTATTCCACCACCAATGCTTACTCATACGTCTGACGTCATCACTACGGATACCCATTTATACAAATGCTTGTTAAACATAAAACATTAACCCAATGTTCTACAACAACTAAGTTTGGATTTCGGCACTAACACACTAATAAAACTAATGACATCTAAAAAGTCCCAACAAATTTACAAAGCAAACAGAACAATAAAAGAATGCTGCATCTCAGACAGGTATCTAATGCAGAAACAAGCAAGAAACCGAATAGACACAACTATTTTGACTGATCTTTCCTCCTTTCTAACCTGTCTTGTAAATGTCCTATATCTGTAACCAAATCAATTTCTTCTCCTCTGTAAGCTATTGTGTAATGAAAAAAAAAAAAACAGCTATTAAATTAACACAAATATATTTGAGCATTTAGAGTTTGCTACAGATGCGGTTTACAAGCTCTGACCAGTGTTCTCTCTGAATATCCAATTAAAAGGGAATGAAAATACAGGTGTGAAAGGGTGCCAGCTAGCGGGCCTTGAAGTAATCAAGTCACAATCTGATTGGTTAAAGCAACAGCTTCAAGCATCATGGATTTGAAGCTAACAAGAGCCTGTGCTGTTAAGGCTAGCCTTCTGCTGAACTTACAGCAATATATGATGTGACATCTGAAATTTTATTGAATAGAAACTCCAACATAAAATTACACTTGATGGTGTTTCTTGTTGCATAGAATGCCATAAAATGTCTATACAGAAAACACAGAGTTTAAAAATCCCATCAACACACCTAACCTCTTCTACAGGTCAGTGACAGTGTGATAAAAATTACATTTGGGCCTTTTGTGTCCAGGTAGTAGAAGGTATATCTGTGTATGCAGAAAGAGCCAATGAGTTACATACATGAGTTATAAGAATATTTCACATTTATATTATTTTAATATTAATAACTTTTATCTTCCTGCTCCTCTTTCTGCTCAGGGTCCATGTATAGGAAACCAACAAAGCTTGGCCCACAGCAGATTATGGGATGCAGTTGTTGGCTTTTTGTATGTTTTTGCCAACATGCAGATGAAGCTCTCACAGGCAAGTTCAAGACCGACAGCAGTTGAATGAAAGTCAGTGTTTGTGGCTTTTTTTTTAAATACAGAAGAGTGTTAGAAAAAACACACATTCAGGTCTAGATTTTGTTAGGGTCATCTTTAGGTTAATTTTAAAAATATAGATTTTAGAGAGAGATTTTTCATAGCCATCAGTAGATTTTTCTTCTTAGCCAACAATAAAAGCTTAAGCCACCATGTCTCTATTATAGTTTTTTTCTGTTTTTTTTTTTAAATAAGCAAAACATGGTTTTAACAAATAATTAATTTAGAGGTTTACCAAGATCTCAATGTTTTATTCAACAGGTCAAAAGTTGGGACAAACAAAAGTTACTACTTCCTTGCCACAGTTGCCATAACCTCTTAATCTCAGTAAATTTGCTTTGTTCATTATACATGTCCATTATTAAAAGTGCTGTACACATAAAACTGAATAGAATTTTAAACAATCAAAGCATTTTTCAGATGTATAGCTCACTGTGGCACACTAAAGTAGCCATCCAGAATGAATTCATGCTTCAACACCATCGGCTCATGAAAAAAAAAATGACATTATCTACTTTGATGAATCATAACACTGTAGCGTTAAGGCTAGGTCTGGGAAACTGGAAAAAGTATTAGTCTTCCCAACACCATAGTCTGTCTGCCTTGACCAGAGTAAAATGTATTTTCTATGTTTTCCTTTTTCTGTAGGACTCCAGCCAAATTAAGTTGCTGAAAGAACTTATGGATCTACAAAAGGACATGATAGTCATGATGCTGTCCCTTTTAGAAGGTTTTCATATTCAATTCAATAATGATAAAAGATGCTCACATTTTTTGTCATTTTATGTACATTTGAGTGACATTTGTGGAACAAGTTGTGAATTTCCTGACTATCTTGTGAATATCCAGACTCAGGTACTAAAAAAGACTAATAGAAACTAGTCTTTGCCTAATATGATTATTTGCTGCTTATTTAACACACTATCAAAGATGGCAAGGTAAATACTAAGCATTATAGTGTCAGTGTATTTTTATTGGTGAGTTGCTTTGGTTCACAGTAATATATGAATTCATTTTAGATTTATGTGTCTTTCCAGGTAATGTTGTAAATGGCACCATTGGCAAACAGATGGTTGACACCTTGGTTGAGTCCTCCAGCAATGTGGAGATGATCCTCAAATTTTTCGACATGTTCCTCAAGCTGAAGGACCTCACCACATCTGACAATTTTAAAGAGCATGACTCTGATTCTAAAGGAATCATCTCCAAAAGAGAGTTTCAGAAATCAATGGAAAATCAGAAGCAGTACTCTCAGTCTGAAATTGAGTTCCTACTTTCTTGTGTTGAGGCAGATGAAAATGACATGTTTAACTATGTGGAATTTGTGAAACGCTTCCATGAGCCTGCTAAGGACATTGGTTTCAATGTCGCAGTACTGCTTACAAATCTGTCAGAACACATGCCCTATGACTCTCGGCTGGCTACCTTCCTGAACCTGGCAGAGAGTGTCCTTAATTACTTTGAGCCATTCCTTGGCCGTATTGAGATCATGGGTGGTGCTAAAAGAATAGAAAGGGTCTACTTTGAAATCAGCGAGTCCAGTAGAACCCAGTGGGAGAAACCACAAGTTAAGGAATCTAAAAGACAATTTATCTTTGATGTAGTTAATGAGGGTGGAGAATCAGAGAAGATGGAGTTGTTTGTAAATTTCTGTGAGGACACCATTTTTGAGATGCAGCTGGCCTCGGTGATCTCAGAGACCGATGCTGTTGAAAGGGGAGAAGATGAGGATGAGTTGCAGAATGTAACCAAGGACCTGGTTTTGGAAGAGGAGGAGAATGTACTGGAATCCTCCTCAGCTTTTACCACGGCATTTGCCGCGATGAAGAAGAATCTCTCTAGCCTTGGCAGACTGCTCACCCTGAAGAACCTGGGGAAACAATACAAGAAACTCAGGAAGATGAGCCTGAGGGAGATAATTGCTGGATTCTTCTACTTTTTCTGGATGATCTTTACTGGCCTGCTCTGCTTTCTCTACAACCTGGTGTGGTGCTTCTTCCTTATCCTTTGGTCAACACTGTTTGGTGGCGGCTTAGTGGAAGGTGCCAAGAATATTAAGGTGACAGACATCCTTGGCAACATGCCGGACCCCACACA